>NW_028169359.1:0-36322 GCF_963971535.1 Notolepis coatsorum | reverse complement strand
GTACTCTGTAGATATAACGCCAGCCAGCGAGGTTGCACACCTATATCTTCTACTTTCATGAATTGTTTTCTACTCCTACTCTGCTTTAAAAAGATAATTCCGCACCGTCATCCATTATTGAAATAGTGTCTTGATCTAGCACAGAATAGACGAGCCAGTCATGCTGTTGGTTTTATGATAAACAATGACTTCATAACTTACCTGCTAATGATAACGTTAACTAAATAATAAAGACACTTTTCGCCGCCATGACTGCGTATCAAACCCACCTTGTTGAGCATCTGCAACGACATAAAACACACGGAGATGAGCAATGATTGTTTCTGAATCGTTAACCGTATGAGAAACGGGTAAATATTTACTAAATCTAAGTGATTTTCCAACCTCGGGGTTGATCTCCATCGAGTTGGCTCTGTGAAGGCTGGCTGTTCCCGCGTCACTCGGGGGGTGTGCTTCAGCGGCCAATCAGAGGAACCCGGAAACCAACAGCGTTGTAGAAGGCATAGACGCCCCCCCTCCCCCTCCCCCCACGTTCATGCGGTCTAATGTCGGGAGGGTTTGAGGCTCTCTGCAGTTTATCAAACTCAGCACCACTATGACTAGAGCCACCATGTCTTTAAAGAAATAATAATAATAATGTTTTTTATTAAAAAAAATATTTGCAGTGAAACCTTGGGGCCAGCTTAGAAACAGATGCACCATTGTCTAATACGTGATTGATCTGTCGTGTGTGTGTGTGTGTGTGTGTGTGTGTGCGTTTTCCTGTTCAACGTTAAACTATTGTGCAACCATATACACTGTACTTAAATAAATAAGTTATTTGGAACATAACTCATTTGGAACTCACCCTTGTGTTTCCTATTTTGTTGACATTTTTACAGAAATGTCTTTATTGGAAATGATTTAGCCTCCCGGACGGAGACTCCGCCCCCATCTGGACCTCCCCCTAGTTGAGACTCCGCCCCCTCTGGACCTCCCCCTAGTTGAGACCCCGCCCCCTCTGGACCTCCCCCTAGTGTATTATATTGGACCCCCCTTTTTTTGTATTATATTGTATTTGTGTTTATATTTTATATAGTATCTATAGTGTATCTATATCTATAGTCTCTCTCTCTCTCTCTCTCTCTCTCTCTCTCTCTCTCTCTCTCTCTCTCTCTCTCTCTCTCTCTCTCTCTCTCTCTCTCTCCTCCCACAATGCCTTTGTGCATCAGCATTCTTTCAGCCTCTGCCAGTGAACAGCTCTCCCAGACGGGGAGAGGGAGTGGAGGGGCTACTGACGACACGTTTAGCCTCTCTGCTGGATGTATCACAGCGGTTCATAATAATAATAATAAATTTAATTTGTATTACACTTTTTGTTTACTAGGATCCCAAAGTGCTACAGGGTTAAAACATAGTAATTTTTTTTTTATTATTATTAGTAAAAAATTAAATACAGAATTAAAAATTTAATAAAATAGAACATAGTTAAAAACATAGTATAAACAGAAAAGTAAAGACAACAGCACAAGAAAAAAATAATATCACAAGAAAAAAATTTAAATAAAAAGCTAGCAATCAAAGGTCTTTTGAAACAGTTTTCAGGCCTGCTTTAACACTATCAGTGCCACTGGTTAACATGGTAAAATATGGTTGAATGCCAGCACCCACTTCAATGAACGCATAATCTATGTCTTAAATTATGGCTATGTGTCTAATCTTATCAATGACTTGTTTGCAGTCAACATTGTCGAAACAGATTGTTTTTTAATCGGTTCATTTCCGTTTTATAGCATTTTGAAAAGCCCTAGTTTTCTTGAAAGTTTCAGGAAAATATAAAGATTCCGTGATAAACGGCATTTACTGGAATATTCTGGAATACACAAAAAACGTTGTAATTTTTCGGGCGGCTAAGTGGCGCAGTAAGGCTCTCGCCACTAATGCAGGAGATGCTGGGTTCGAGCCCAGCTCTCGGCGTTGCTACCAGCTTGGCTGGTCGTTCATACTAACGCAATTGGCAGTATTAGGGGTGGGAAGCTGGTGGGTGGGGATCGGACGTTGTGGACAGCGACTCCTACAGGTCGATTGGTGCGCCTGCGCAGCAGAATCAGGAAGCAACGGGGGCGGCGTGTCCCTCCCACGCAGACCCTCGCCGCTGAGAGATCGCGCTGTGCAGGTGAAAAGATGCGACGGCTGCCTCCTCGTGTACCGGAGGGGACTTGTGATGCAAGGCTTCGTCCACATTGCAGCCGGCCTGTGGGAGGCATGGTCTAACAGCGTTCGAGACAGGGGAGGGTAGAATTGGACGATACGAAATTGGGATGGGAGAAAAATAGAAAATGGGAGAAAAAGTAGATAAAAAAAAACGTTGTCATTTTTCGGCCTATTTATGAATAGTTTTCAAATAAACGCTAGATTATCGATAGTATATGTGTACTTATGCACGCTAGAGAAGCGAGCTGAAAAATCTATTCTCTCATTTCCTGATCAGCGCGCACACACACACACACACACACACACACACATGGGGCAAACGCTGATATCTTTGTGAAAACAGATCCGATTACCCCAAGACTGGTAAAATAGATTCCTTACCTCAGATCAGATGTTCTCCAAAAAGATTATTCCAATTCCTGATCGCCATTCCAAATATTGATTGCGTTTATTGATTCAGCGCTGGGTACTGTAAATATGTATTCCACGTTGTTTTCCGGCTCTGCAATCACTTCGGTCTCTTCAGATGGCTTGCCGGCAAAGTAAAATGAGGAAACTGGACCCCCGCCCCCCCCCCCCCCACCAGTCTAATCCAATGGGGTGCAGTTACACAGGGAGAGACGATAGGGGGCGGTATTTTCCCAATGGAGCTCAGAGAGAGTCAGTGGTGCGTTATTGAAATCATCTGGGGTTGCACGCACCTAATGGCGCCACGTGCACGCGCGCTCCTGCGAATGCGCATTTAATGTCCCCTCTCTTGAGCACAGACTAAAGACAGTGCCTAATTGCCTCTACGAATGGAATGTAACACATGTCATTCACAACAAGTTAGGTGTGAATGTATCTGAGAATGTATTTAACACACCTGACGACCGGCGCTATTGATATGCAAATAGCGAGTACTTATCTGGGGCTGCACGGAGTCATGAAGAACGCATGCCTGGAGAGAGTTTGGAGCACTAGCGTGAGGCTCGATTGATGAAATATGAATTCAAATCGCTAATAAATAAAAAAAAAAAACGACAAATAGCGTTGCTGGCATTCAACGGGCGGCATGAACTAACGACATAAAGCGTCCGTGGCACTCAAAGTGTTAAAAGAGTCCAGGCTCTGTGGTGCCCTCAGCTGGATGGGGAGGCTGTTCCACACGCGTGGTGCAGCCGTGCAGAAGGCTCGGTCCCCCATGGTGCAGAGAGGAGCAGGCTACCTGCAGATCTGAGGGTCCCCCAGGGTGCAGAGAGGAGCAGGCTACCTGCAGATCTGAGGGTCCCCCAGGGTGCAGAGAGGAGCAGGCTACCTGCAGATCTGAGGGTCCCCCAGGGTGCAGAGAGGAGCAGGCTACCTGCAGATCTGAGGGTCCCCCAGGGTGCAGAGAGGAGCAGGCTACCTGCAGATCTGAGGGTCCCCCAGGGTGCAGAGAGGAGCAGGCTACCTGCAGATCTGAGGGTCCCCCATGGTGCAGAGCCTGGTACTGGGGACCCAGAGGAGCAGGCTACCTGCAGATCTGAGGGTCCCCCAGGGTGCAGAGCCGGGTACTGGGGACCCGGAGGAGCAGGCTACCTGCAGATCTGAGGGTCCCCCAGGGTGCAGAGCCTGGTACTGGGGACCCGGAGGAGCAGGCTACCTGCAGATCTGAGGGTCCCCCAGGGTGCAGAGCCGGGTACTGGGGACCTGGAGGAGCAGGCTACCTGCAGATCTGAGGGTCCCCCAGGGTGCAGAGCCTGGTACTGGGGACCTGGAGGAGCAGGCTACCTGCAGATCTGAGGGTGCGGGTGGAGGATTGTGGAGTGATGAGTTCCTGAAGGTAGAGGGGTGCGTGTCCGTTTATACAGTTATGGGTGAGCATCAAGATTTTGTAATTGATCAGGGATGAGACGGGGAGCCAATGTAGTGAGTGGAGGATGGGGGTTATGTGATCGTGTTTACGGACTCTCATCAGGATCCTGGCAGCGCTGTTTTGGATGAATTGCAGCTTTTCATCATCTCCCCAGAGCATTATGTTGGGCCACGCAGCCCCTTTGTTGTAGGTCTCGCTCCTCACGCTATACGCTTATAAGGTCTTGTTGGTGTTTTTTCCACCTCTTCTACTTCCAGGGGTGTCGTGGGGTCGGCAGGAGTCCGTCTTCCCTCTGTAGTGAGAGTTGGACAGGAGGCGCTCTCTCTCCTCCACCTCCAGGAATAGCACCACAACACTGTGCTATCAGTCCATCTGGAGTTTATTTAAGCTCTGTTTTTCACTTTGCCTGGCTGTCAGTCATCTGATCAAATCCTTTTTCTCCCCCCCCCCCTCTCTCTTTGCCTCCCTCTATCCATTTCTCTCTCCCTCCTACCCTCACTCTCTCTCCCCTCCATCCTTCTCTCTCTCCCTCCTACCCTCCCACTCTCCCTCTATCCCTTTCTCTCTCCCTCCCCTCCATCCTTTTCTCTCTCCCTCTCTCCCTCCAACCCTCTCCCTCCTACCCTCCCTCCCTGCTACCCTCCCTCTCTCCCTCCCTCCCCTCTCTCCCTCCTACCCTCCCTCCCTCCCCTCTCTCCTTCCTCTCTCTCTCTCTCCTCCCTCCCTCCCTCTCACTTCCCTCCCTCCCTCCCTCCCTCTCTCCTTCCCTCTCTCCTCACTCTCTCCTCCCTCCTTCCCTCCCTCCCTCCCTCTCTCTTTCTCTCTCTCTCCCTCTCCCTCTCTCTCTCTCTCTCTCTCTCTCCCTCCCTCCCTCCCTCCCTCCCTCCCTCCCTCTCTCCCTCTCTCCTTCCCTCTCTCCTTCTCTCCTCCCTCCCTCCCTCCCTCCTCCCCCCTCTCTCTCTCTCTCTCTCCCTCCCTCCCTCCCTCCCTCCCTCCCTCTCTCCCTCCCTCTCTCCTTCTCTCCCTCCCTCCTTCCCTCCCTCCCCCCCCTCTCTCTCTCTCTCTCTCTCTCCCTCCCTCCCTCCCTCCCTCCCTCCCTCCCTCCCTCTCTCCTTCTCTCCCTCCCTCTCCCCTCCCTCCCTCCCCCCTCCCTCCCTCCCCCCTCCCTCTCTCTGCCTCTCTCCCTCCCTCCCTCTCTCTCCCCCCTCCCCCCCCCAGCCCCCCCAGTACGAGGCGGTGGAGCCCCTGGACCTGGAGGAGTTCCTGTCGTCTCAGCTGCGGAGCGGCGACGCGGCCATGATGCAGGAGCTGGGGGACTTCCCCGACGACGACCTGCGGGTGGAGCGGGTGGAGAGGGAGCGGCGCACCGTCCGCCACGCCACGCCGGAGGAGGGGTGGGTCAGATGACACGCCAGGGCCGTAGGGGGGGTTTGGGTCACATGACGCGAGGGGTGGGTCGGGACGCCATGTGCGCTGTTGAAATAAACAACCAGCCTCTGGGTTGGAAACAATGTAGTTTATAAAGTCTCTGACTCACCGTGGTCAGAAATGAATTTTTTATTCATTTATAAATGTATAACTGTTGATTGATATGCACTGTCCCCTGATCAAATAAACGGAGTAAACTAAACTAAACTAACCACAGTAACTATACTGCCCTGCAGAAGCTAACCACAGTAACTATACTGCCCTGCAGAAGCTAACAGCAGTAACTATACTGTCCTGCAGAAGCTAACAGCAGTAACTATACTGCCCTGCAGAAGCTAACCACAGTAACTATACTGCCCTGCAGAAGCTAACAGTAACTATACTGCCCTGCAGAAGCTAACAGCAGTAACTATACTGCCCTGCAGAAGCTAACCACAGTAACTATACTGCCCTGCAGAAGCTAACAGCAGTAACTATACTGCCCTGCAGAAGCTAACCGCAGTAACTATACTGTCCTGCAGAAGCTAACCACAGTAACTATACTGCCCTGTAGAAGCTAACAGTAACTATACTGCCCTGTAGAAGCTAACAGTAACTATACTGCCCTGTAGAAGCTAACAGCAGTAACTATACTGCCCTGCAGAAGCTAACAGTAACTATACTGCCCTGTAGAAGCTAACAGTAACTATACTGCCCTGTAGAAGCTAACAGCAGTAACTATACTGCCCTGCAGAAGCTAACAGTAACTATACTGCCCTGTAGAAGCTAACAGTAACTATACTGCCCTGTAGAAGCTAACAGTAACTATACTGCCCTGTAGAAGCTAACAGCAGTAACTATACTGCCCTGCAGAAGCTAACAGCAGTAACTATACTGTCCTGCAGAAGCTAACAGTAACTATACTGCCCTGCAGAAGCTAACAGTAACTATACTGCCCTGCAGAAGCTAACAGTAACTATACTGCCCTGCAGAAGCTAACAGTAACTATACTGTCCTGCAGAAGCTAACAGCAGTAACTATACTGTCCTGCAGAAGCTAACAGCAGTAACTATACTGCCCTGCAGAAGCTAACAGTAACTATACTGCCCTGCAGAAGCTAACTGCAGTAACTATACTGCCCTGCAGAAGCTAACAGTAACTATACTGCCCTGCAGAAGCTAACAGCAGTAACTATACTGCCCTGCAGAAGATAACAGTAACTATACTGCCCTGCAGAAGCTAACAGCAGTAACTATACTGTCCTGCAGAAGCTAACAGTAACTATACTGCCCTGCAGAAGCTAACAGTAACTATACTGTCCTGCAGAAGCTAACAGTAACTATACTGCCCTGCAGAAGCTAACAGTAACTATACTGCCCTGCAGAAGCTAACAGTAACTATACTGCCCTGCAGAAGCTAACAGTAACTATACTGCCCTGCAGAAGCTAACAGTAACTATACTGCCCTGCAGAAGCTAACAGTAACTATACTGCCCTGTAGAAGCTAACAGCAGTAACTATACTGCCCTGTAGAAGATAACAGTAACTATACTGCCCTGCAGAAGCTAACAGTAACTATACTGCCCTGCAGAAGCTAACAGTAACTATACTGCCCTGCAGAAGCTAACAGTAACTATACTGCCCTGCAGAAGCTAACAGCAGTAACTATACTGCCCTGCAGAAGCTAACAGTAACTATACTGCCCTGCAGAAGATAACCACAGTAACTATACTGCCCTGCATTTTATGAAATAAACAAATGTGAATAAAATAATTTAAAACGAAGTTTAGCCTATTACATCATTTTATAAGCTTATAGCCTTTTTCGTGCTTATTTGAGAAGGGTCCAGCTGCAGAGCCGGAGAGCAACGCTCTCAGGGCCAAGATAGCCACTTATACTATTTTGAGAGAGACAGCAGAGAGACAGACAGCAGAGAGACAGACAGCAGAGAGACAGACAGCAGAGAGACAGACAGCAGAGAGACAGACAGGAGACAGACAGCAGAGAGACAGACAGCAGAGAGACAGCAGAGAGACAGACAGCAGAGAGACAGACAGCAGAGAGACAGACAGCAGAGAGACAGACAGACAGACACTGTTCCACAGTGTGTGTTTGTGTGTGTGTGTGTGTGTGTGTGTGTGTGTGCGCGTGCGACTACTAGTCTCCTAGTGGAGACTCAGCCCCCCCCCCTCTGGACCACCCCTGTGGAACAGTGTCTGTCTGTCTGTCTCTCTGCTGTCTGTCTCTCTGCTGTCTCTCTCAAAATAGTATAAGTGGCTATCTTGGCCCTGAGAGCGTTGCTCTCCGGCTATGCAGCTAGACCCTTCTCAAATAAGCACGAAAAAGGCTATAAGCTTATAAAATGATTTAATAGGCTAAACTTCGTTTTAAATTATTTAATTCACATTTGTTTATTTCATCAAAATGTTCCCGACATAATGCTACCTACCCTGACCAGATCTGTCACTCCGTTGCGATACAGATGAATTATATTCTCAAAATAGTATAAGTGGCTATCTTTTATGAGTATTTTACCACTGGTTGAAAACCACTGCTGTAGATCACTGCCGGTACGTGCGCTGGGGTGGCGAGCCTTTATCGCTACCGGGGAACATAGGACCCGGGGAACATAGGACCCTTATTTCGGGAGCGGGGAACATAGGACCCTTTCTTTTTTTTAAGCGGGGAACATAGAACCCGGGGAACATAGAACCCAGGGAACATAGGGATGACCCCACCACAGTAACTATACTGCCCTGCAGAAGCTAACAGTAACTATACTGCCCTGCAGAAGATAACAGCAGTAACTATACTGCCCTGCAGAAGATAACAGCAGTAACTATACTGCCCTGCAGAAGCTAACAGCAGTAACTATACTGCCCTGCAGAAGCTAACAGCAGTAACTATACTGCCCTGCAGAAGCTAACAGCAGTAACTATACTGCCCTGTAGAAGCTAACCACAGTAACTATACTGCCCTGCAGAAGCTAACAGTAACTATACTGTCCTGCAGAAGCTAACAGCAGTAACTATACTGCCCTGCAGAAGCTAACAGTAACTATACTGCCCTGCAGAAGCTAACAGTAACTATACTGTCCTGCAGAAGATAACAGCAGTAACTATACTGCCCTGCAGAAGCTAACAGCAGTAACTATACTGCCCTGCAGAAGCTAACAGTAACTATACTGCCCTGCAGAAGCTAACAGCAGTAACTATACTGTCCTGCAGAAGCTAACAGTAACTATACTGTCCTGCAGAAGCTAACAGTAACTATACTGCCCTGCAGAAGCTAACAGCAGTAACTATACTTCCCTGCAGAAGCTAACAGCAGTAACTATACTGCCCTGCAGAAGCTAACAGCAGTAACTATACTGCCCTGCAGAAGCTAACAGTAACTATACTGCCCTGCAGAAGCTAACAGCAGTAACTATACTGCCCTGCAGAAGCTAACAGCAGTAACTATACTGCCCTGCAGAAGCTAACAGCAGTAACTATACTGCCCTGCAGAAGATAACAGCAGTAACTATACTGCCCTGCAGAAGATAACAGCAGTAACTATACTGCCCTGCAGAAGATAACAGCAGTAACTATACTGTCCTGCAGAAGCTAACCTCAGTAACTATACTGCCCTGCAGAAGCTAACAGCAGTAACTATACTGCCCTGCAGAAGATAACAGCAGTAACTATACTGCCCTGCAGAAGCTAACAGCAGTAACTATACTGCCCTGCAGAAGCTAACAGCAGTAACTATACTGCCCTGCAGAAGATAACAGCAGTAACTATACTGTCCTGCAGAAGGTAACTATACTTCCCTGCAGAAGATAACAGTAACTATACTGCCCTGCAGAAGCTAACAGCAGTAACTATACTGCCCTGCAGAAGATAACAGTAACTATACTGCCCTGCAGAAGCTAACAGTAACTATACTGCCCTGCAGAAGCTAACAGTAACTATACTGCCCTGCAGAAGCTAACAGCAGTAACTATACTGTCCTGCAGAAGATAACAGTAACTATACTGCCCTGCAGAAGATAACAGTAACTATACTGCCCTGCAGAAGCTAACCACAGTAACTATACTGCCCTGCAGAAGATAACAGTAACTATACTGCCCTGCAGAAGCTAACAGTAACTATACTGCCCTGCAGAAGCTAACAGCAGTAACTATACTGCCCTGCAGAAGCTAACAGCAGTAACTATACTGCCCTGCAGAAGCTAACAGTAACTATACTGCCCTGCAGAAGCTAACAGCAGTAACTATACTGTCCTGCAGAAGCTAACAGCAGTAACTATACTGTCCTGCAGAAGATAACAGTAACTATACTGCCCTGCAGAAGCTAACAGTAACTATACTGCCCTGCAGAAGCTAACAGCAGTAACTATACTGCCCTGCAGAAGCTAACAGTAACTATACTGCCCTGCAGAAGCTAACAGCAGTAACTATACTGCCCTGCAGAAGCTAACAGCAGTAACTATACTGCCCTGCAGAAGATAACAGCAGTAACTATACTGCCCTGCAGAAGATAACAGCAGTAACTATACTGCCCTGCAGAAGCGAACAGCAGTAACTATACTGTCCTGCAGAAGCGAACAGCAGTAACTATACTGTCCTGCAGAAGCTAACAGCAGTAACTATACTGCCCTGCAGAAGCTAACAGCAGTAACTATACTGCCCTGCAGAAGCTAACAGCAGTAACTATACTGCCCTGCAGAAGCTAACAGCAGTAACTATACTGCCCTGTAGAAGCTAACAGCAGTAACTATACTGCCCTGCAGAAGCTAACAGTAACTATACTGCCCTGCAGAAGCTAACAGCAGTAACTATACTGTCCTGCAGAAGCTAACAGCAGTAACTATACTGTCCTGCAGAAGCTAACAGCAGTAACTATACTGCCCTGCAGAGGATAACAGCAGTAACTATACTGCCCTGCAGAAGCTAACAGCAGTAACTATACTGCCCTGCAGAAGATAACAGCAGTAACTATACTGCCCTGCAGAAGCTAACAGCAGTAACTATACTGCCCTGCAGAAGCTAACAACAGTAACTATACTGCCCTGCAGAAGATAACAGCAGTAACTATACTGTCCTGCAGAAGATAACAGTAACTATACTGCCCTGCAGAAGATAACAGTAACTATACTGCCCTGCAGAAGCTAACCACAGTAACTATACTGCCCTGCAGAAGATAACAGTAACTATACTGTCCTGCAGAAGATAACAGTAACTATACTGCCCTGCAGAAGATAACAGTAACTATACTGCCCTGCAGAAGCTAACAGTAACTATACTGCCCTGCAGAAGCTAACAGTAACTATACTGCCCTGCAGAAGCTAACAGCAGTAACTATACTGTCCTGCAGAAGCTAACAGCAGTAACTATACTGCCCTGCAGAAGCTAACAGTAACTATACTGCCCTGCAGAAGCTAACAGCAGTAACTATACTGCCCTGCAGAAGCTAACCACAGTAACTATACTGCCCTGCAGAAGCTAACTACAGTAACTATACTGCCCTGCAGAAGCTAACTACAGTAACTATACTGCCCTGCAGAAGCTAACTACAGTAACTATACTGCCCTGCAGAAGCTAACTACAGTAACTATACTGCCCTGCAGAAGCTAACTACAGTAACTATACTGCCCTGCAGAAGCTAACCACAGTAACTATACTGCCCTGCAGAAGCTAACCGCAGTAACTATACTGCCCTGCAGAAGCTAACAGTAACTATACTGCCCTGCAGAAGCTAACCTCAGTAACTATACTGTCCTGCAGAAGCTAACAGCAGTAACTATACTGCCCTGCAGAAGCTAACTACAGTAACTATACTGCCCTGCAGAAGCTAACTACAGTAACTATACTGCCCTGCAGAAGCTAACAGCAGTAACTATACTGCCCTGCAGAAGCTAACCACAGTAACTATACTGCCCTGCAGAAGCTAACAGCAGTAACTATACTGCCCTGCAGAAGCTAACAGTAACTATACTGCCCTGCAGAAGCTAACAGTAACTATACTGCCCTGCAGAAGATAACCACAGTAACTATACTGCCCTGCAGAAGCTAACAGCAGTAACTATACTGCCCTGCAGAAGCTAACAGTAACTATACTGCCCTGCAGAAGCTAACAGCAGTAACTATACTGCCCTGCAGAAGCTAACAGCAGTAACTATACTGTCCTGCAGAAGCTAACAGTAACTATACTGTCCTGCAGAAGCTAACAGTAACTATACTGCCCTGCAGAAGCTAACAGCAGTAACTATACTTCCCTGCAGAAGCTAACAGCAGTAACTATACTGCCCTGCAGAAGCTAACAGCAGTAACTATACTGCCCTGCAGAAGCTAACAGTAACTATACTGCCCTGCAGAAGCTAACAGCAGTAACTATACTGCCCTGCAGAAGCTAACAGCAGTAACTATACTGCCCTGCAGAAGCTAACAGCAGTAACTATACTGCCCTGCAGAAGATAACAGCAGTAACTATACTGCCCTGCAGAAGATAACAGCAGTAACTATACTGCCCTGCAGAAGATAACAGCAGTAACTATACTGTCCTGCAGAAGCTAACCTCAGTAACTATACTGCCCTGCAGAAGCTAACAGCAGTAACTATACTGCCCTGCAGAAGATAACAGCAGTAACTATACTGCCCTGCAGAAGCTAACAGCAGTAACTATACTGCCCTGCAGAAGCTAACAGCAGTAACTATACTGCCCTGCAGAAGATAACAGCAGTAACTATACTGTCCTGCAGAAGGTAACTATACTTCCCTGCAGAAGATAACAGTAACTATACTGCCCTGCAGAAGCTAACAGCAGTAACTATACTGCCCTGCAGAAGATAACAGTAACTATACTGCCCTGCAGAAGCTAACAGTAACTATACTGCCCTGCAGAAGCTAACAGTAACTATACTGCCCTGCAGAAGCTAACAGCAGTAACTATACTGTCCTGCAGAAGATAACAGTAACTATACTGCCCTGCAGAAGATAACAGTAACTATACTGCCCTGCAGAAGCTAACCACAGTAACTATACTGCCCTGCAGAAGATAACAGTAACTATACTGCCCTGCAGAAGCTAACAGTAACTATACTGCCCTGCAGAAGCTAACAGCAGTAACTATACTGCCCTGCAGAAGCTAACAGCAGTAACTATACTGCCCTGCAGAAGCTAACAGTAACTATACTGCTCTGCAGAAGCTAACAGCAGTAACTATACTGTCCTGCAGAAGCTAACAGCAGTAACTATACTGTCCTGCAGAAGATAACAGTAACTATACTGCCCTGCAGAAGCTAACAGTAACTATACTGCCCTGCAGAAGCTAACAGCAGTAACTATACTGCCCTGCAGAAGCTAACAGTAACTATACTGCCCTGCAGAAGCTAACAGCAGTAACTATACTGCCCTGCAGAAGCTAACAGCAGTAACTATACTGCCCTGCAGAAGATAACAGCAGTAACTATACTGCCCTGCAGAAGATAACAGCAGTAACTATACTGCCCTGCAGAAGCGAACAGCAGTAACTATACTGTCCTGCAGAAGCGAACAGCAGTAACTATACTGTCCTGCAGAAGCTAACAGCAGTAACTATACTGCCCTGCAGAAGCTAACAGCAGTAACTATACTGCCCTGCAGAAGCTAACAGCAGTAACTATACTGCCCTGCAGAAGCTAACAGCAGTAACTATACTGCCCTGTAGAAGCTAACAGCAGTAACTATACTGCCCTGCAGAAGCTAACAGTAACTATACTGCCCTGCAGAAGCTAACAGCAGTAACTATACTGTCCTGCAGAAGCTAACAGCAGTAACTATACTGTCCTGCAGAAGCTAACAGCAGTAACTATACTGCCCTGCAGAGGATAACAGCAGTAACTATACTGCCCTGCAGAAGCTAACAGCAGTAACTATACTGCCCTGCAGAAGATAACAGCAGTAACTATACTGCCCTGCAGAAGCTAACAGCAGTAACTATACTGCCCTGCAGAAGCTAACAACAGTAACTATACTGCCCTGCAGAAGATAACAGCAGTAACTATACTGTCCTGCAGAAGATAACAGTAACTATACTGCCCTGCAGAAGATAACAGTAACTATACTGCCCTGCAGAAGCTAACCACAGTAACTATACTGCCCTGCAGAAGATAACAGTAACTATACTGTCCTGCAGAAGATAACAGTAACTATACTGCCCTGCAGAAGATAACAGTAACTATACTGCCCTGCAGAAGCTAACAGTAACTATACTGCCCTGCAGAAGCTAACAGTAACTATACTGCCCTGCAGAAGCTAACAGCAGTAACTATACTGTCCTGCAGAAGCTAACAGCAGTAACTATACTGCCCTGCAGAAGCTAACAGTAACTATACTGCCCTGCAGAAGCTAACAGCAGTAACTATACTGCCCTGCAGAAGCTAACCACAGTAACTATACTGCCCTGCAGAAGCTAACTACAGTAACTATACTGCCCTGCAGAAGCTAACTACAGTAACTATACTGCCCTGCAGAAGCTAACTACAGTAACTATACTGCCCTGCAGAAGCTAACTACAGTAACTATACTGCCCTGCAGAAGCTAACTACAGTAACTATACTGCCCTGCAGAAGCTAACCACAGTAACTATACTGCCCTGCAGAAGCTAACCGCAGTAACTATACTGCCCTGCAGAAGCTAACAGTAACTATACTGCCCTGCAGAAGCTAACCTCAGTAACTATACTGTCCTGCAGAAGCTAACAGCAGTAACTATACTGCCCTGCAGAAGCTAACTACAGTAACTATACTGCCCTGCAGAAGCTAACTACAGTAACTATACTGCCCTGCAGAAGCTAACAGCAGTAACTATACTGCCCTGCAGAAGCTAACCACAGTAACTATACTGCCCTGCAGAAGCTAACAGCAGTAACTATACTGCCCTGCAGAAGCTAACAGTAACTATACTGCCCTGCAGAAGCTAACAGTAACTATACTGCCCTGCAGAAGATAACCACAGTAACTATACTGCCCTGCAGAAGCTAACAGCAGTAACTATACTGCCCTGCAGAAGCTAACAGTAACTATACTGCCCTGCAGAAGCTAACAGCAGTAACTATACTGCCCTGCAGAAGCTAACAGCAGTAACTATACTGCCCTGCAGAAGCTAACAGTAACTATACTGCCCTGCAGAAGCTAACCGCAGTAACTATACTGCCCTGCAGAAGCTTGATTGATTGATTGATTGAAAACTTTATTAACAGATTGCAGAATGGGTACAGTACAGTACAGCTCAATACACACAATTGTTAAGGGGATGCAGACCAGAGAAATACTTTTGTCTTGTTTACATCAGGGTCCCCCATTTTCAATTCATCAGGACTAACAGCTAACAGCAGTAACTACACTACACTCTATTTTTCTGCACTAGGTTCAGATCCCCGGGAGAGAGTCGGCTGTAGGTTCAGATCCCTGGGAGAGAGCTGGCTGTAGGTTCAGATCCCTGGTAGAGAGACCCGGCTGTAGGTTCAGATCCCTGGTAGAGAGACCCGGCTGTAGGTTCAGATCCCCGGGAGAGAGCTGGCTGTAGGTTCAGATCCCCGGGAGAGAGCTGGCTGTAGGTTCAGATCCCTGGGAGAGAGTCTGCTGTAGGTTCAGATCCCTGGGAGAGAGCTGGCTGTAGGTTCAGATCCCCGGGAGAGCTGGCTGTAGGTTCAGATCCCTGGTAGAGACCCGGCTGTAGGTTCAGATCCCTGGGAGAGACCCGGCTGTAGGTTCAGATCCCTGGGAGAGAGTCGGCTGTAGGTTCAGATCCCTGGGAGAGACCCGGCTGTAGGTTCAGATCCCTGGGAGAGAGTCAGCTGTAGGTTCAGATCCCTGGGAGAGAGTCGGCTGTAGGTTCAGATCCCCGGGAGAGAGCTGGCTGTAGGTTCAGATCCCTGGTAGAGACCCGGCTGTAGGTTCAGATCCCTGGGAGAGACCCGGCTGTAGGTTCAGATCCCTGGGAGAGAGTCTGCTGTAGGTTCAGATCCCCGGGAGAGAGTCTGCTGTAGGTTCAGATCCCTGGGAGAGAGAGTCGGCTGTAGGTTCAGATCCCCGGGAGAGAGTCTGCTGTAGGTTCAGATCCCTGGGAGAGAGCTGGCTGTAGGTTCAGATCCCCGGGAGAGAGCCAGCTGTAGCCAGTGGTCCTTGAAGGTCCTTGAAGTGCTTAAAGGAAAACTCCAACATTTTGGGAAATTAGCTTATTTAACATCTTCCCTGGAGTTAGACGAGAAGATACAAACCTGTGTTGTCTCTCTGCGTGCATTAGGCTTAAGGAACGCCCGCACCGTTAGCGTAGCTTAGCTTCATCACTGGAAGTGGGTCAGACCTTTACCCTGAAGTCCCCTACAGTCATGAAATACACTCCAAATACACTCCAAAACGTTCCTGTAAACATGTTGTGACCTGTGTATTTACCACGTGGAGAAATAAAAAATAATTGAATTTGACATTTACGTTTTCTAAGCAAATATACTCTGAATCTTTTTTTGCCGAACCACTCCTCTCTGGGCTCAGTGATTTCACGTCACCAGTGCTACTTTCTAGTCGTGAGGCCAGTGTTTGTTTACATGTTCATTTCATTCAAAGGATCCGAACCGATTGAAGTTTATGGATACCATGACTGTGGTAAGTTTTCATTTATGTTTTTAGATGGAAGGCTGTATTCCATCTGTCTAACCTTAGCGAATATTGTGAGATTGATGAATAGGACAGTCACAACGTTGCTGGACTATCGACCCAGTTAGCCCCTTTCATGACTGCGATGCACGGCTACAGGGTTTGGGCGAGTGAATCCACACTCGTGGTATTATTATAACTCATTTATTGTGTAACGCTAGCCCCTTAAAACTTACCACAGTCATGGTATCCATAAACTTCAATCGGTTCGGATCCTTTGAATGAAATGAAAATGTAAACAAACACTGGCCTCACGACTAGAAAGTAGCACTGGTGACGTGAAATCACTGAGCCCAGAGAGGAGTGGTTCGGCAAAAAAAGATTCAGAGTATATTTGCTTAGAAAACGTAAATGTCGAATTCAATTATTTTTTATTTCTCCACGTGGTAAATACACAGGTCACAACATGTTTACAGGAACGTTTTGGAGTGTATTTGGAGTGTATTTCGTGACTGTAGGGGACTGTAGGGAACTTCAGGGTAAAGGTCTGACCCACTTCCAGTGATGAAGCTAAGCTACGCTAACGGTGCGGGCGTTCCTTAAGCCTAATGCATGCAGAGAGACAAAAAAGGTATGTATCTTCTTGTCTAACTCCAGGGAAGATGTTAAATAAGCTAATTTCCCAAAATGTTGGAGTTTTCCTTTAAAGTGCTTGATTTTTTACACAAAAAAAAGTCAAGGTGGAATTCCTTGAAAACAGCAAATTTTTTAACAAGGTGCTTAAAAAGTAATTGAAATTCAAATCAACCATTCGCATTTGAAAGTTTTGTTCATCCATGATAAAATTGTTCTGAATCAAGAAATTTAATTTCTTTATAAAGTGTAACTAGTTGTCAGAAATTGGTTTTAAGCCATAAATATTAGATACAATTTCTCCCCCTATAAAAAAACAGCATTTAAAAGTGAATTGTATCCTTTTTAAATGCCCTTTTAAAATGAAAAATAGTGCTTGGAAAAGTACTTGAAAGTCATTGAATTTAATTTTGTACTGTCTGTGGGAAGAGCCGGTGTTTAAGCTCCTGATCCTGAGTCTGGGTCTGGAACACAAATGTTACAAATTACTACACGTTTTCCAATTCACGTGACTTATTATGCGCCACTGTCGAGGCTACTGTGACCTGAATGTAACCCCAGCACATGTTACGTTCTCCCAGTGAACCTCCTCGCTGTCCGGTGAAAAGAAGCGTCTGGCAACTCCATCGGAGTTGTATCGGAGGAGGCATGTGGTAGTCTACACCCTCCCCAGACTGACAGTAGGGCAGCATGTGGTAGTCTACACCCTCCCCAGACTGACAGTAGGGCAGCATGTGGTAGTCTACACCCTCCCCAGACTGACAGTAGGGCAGCATGTAGTAGTCTACACCCTCCCCAGACTGACAGTAGGGCAGCATGTGGTAGTCTACACCCTCCCCAGACTGACAGTAGGGCAGCATGTGGTAGTCTACACCCTCCCCAGACTGACAGTAGGGCAGCATGTGGTAGTCTACACCCTCCCCAGACTGACAGTAGGGCAGCATGTGGTAGTCTACACCCTCCCCAGACTGACAGTAGGGCAGCATGTGGTAGTCTACACACCCTCCCCAGACTGACAGTAGGGCAGCATGTGGTAGTCTACACCCTCCCCAGACTGACAGTAGGGCAGCATGTGGTAGTCTACACCCTCCCCAGACTGACAGTAGGGCAGCATGTGGTAGTCTACACCCTCCCCAGACTGACAGTAGGGCAGCATGTGGTAGTCTACACCCTCCCCAGACTGACAGTAGGGCAGCATGTGGTAGTCTACACCCTCCCCAGACTGACAGTAGGGCAGCATGTGGTAGTCTACACCCTCCCCAGACCGACAGTAGGGCAGCATGTGGTAGTCTACACACCCTCCCCATACTGACAGTAGGGCAGCATGTGGTAGTCTACACCCTCCCCAGACCGACAGTAGGGCAGCATGTGGTAGTCTACACCCTCCCCAGACCGACAGTAGGGCAGCATGTGGTAGTCTACACCCTCCTAAACTGACAGTAGGGCAGCATGTGGTAGTCTACACCCTCCCCAGACTGACAGTAGGGCAGCATGTGGTAGTCTACACCCTCCCCAGACTGACAGTAGGGCAGCATGTGGTAGTCTACACCCTCCCCAGACTGACAGTAGGGCAGCATGTGGTAGTCTACACCCTCCCCAGACTGACAGTAGGGCAGCATGTGGTAGTCTACACCCTCCCCAGACTGACAGTAGGGCAGCATGTGGTAGTCTACACACCCTCCCCAGACTGACAGTAGGGCAGCATGTGGTAGTCTACACCCTCCCCAGACTGACAGTAGGGCAGCATGTGGTAGTCTACACCCTCCCCAGACTGACAGTAGGGCAGCATGTGGTAGTCTACACCCTCCCCAGACTGACAGTAGGGCAGCATGTGGTAGTCTACACCCTCCCCAGACTGACAGTAGGGCAGCATGTGGTAGTCTACACCCTCCCCAGACTGACAGTAGGGCAGCATGTGGCAGTTCTACACCCTCCCCACACTGACAGTAGGGCAGCATGTGGTAGTCTACACCCTCCCCAGACCGACAGTAGGGCAGCATGTGGTAGTCTACACCCTCCCCAGACCGACAGTAGGGCAGCATGTGGTAGTCTACACCCTCCCCAGACCGACAGTAGGGCAGCATGTGGTAGTCTACACCCTCCCCAGACCGACAGTAGGGCAGCATGTGGTAGTCTACACACCCTCCCCAGACAGACAGTAGGGCAGCATGTGGTAGTCTACACCCTCCCCAGACCGACAGTAGGGCAGCATGTGGTAGTCTACACCCTCCTAAACTGACAGTAGGGCAGCATGTGGTAGTCTACACCCTCCCCAGACTGACAGTAGGGCAGCATGTGGTAGTCTACACCCTCCTAGACTGACAGTAGGGCAGCATGTGGTAGTCTACACCCCCCTAGACTGACAGTAGGGCAGCATGTGGTATTCTACACCCTCCTAGACCGACAGTAGGGCAGCATGTGGTAGTCTACACCCTCCCCAGACTGACAGTAGGGCAGCATGTGGTAGTCTACACCCTCCCCAGACTGACAGGGCAGCATGTGGTAGTCTACACCCTCCCCAGACCGACAGTAGGGCAGCATGTGGTAGTCTACACCCTCCCCAGACAGACAGTAGGGCAGCATGTGGTAGTCTACACCCTCCCCAGACCGACAGTAGGGCAGCATGTGGTAGTCTACACCCTCCTAAACTGACAGTAGGGCAGCATGTGGTAGTCTACACCCTCCTAGACCGACAGTAGGGATGCACAACGAGACACAGGAAGGGAATTGGCGTAACAATAAAAATTATTGGGGGATGGGATACAAGGTAAAAGGATAAAAGATTTAAAAAAAAAAGTAATACTAATCAAATACATGACCCTCTTTAGGACAATGTCGGTGTGATGAATGTTTTCAGTCCTTGTGAAACTATTCCGGTGATGCGTGTTATCTGGGCCTCTTGGGGCCTTTCACTTAGCCTACACCTTGACCGTGGTGGCGCTGATAAGAGTCCGGACAGGAATGCCATACGGCGCATGTTTGCTCGTCAAGTTCAAGTTTCAAGTTTCTTTAATAGTTGTCACAGTAAAATACAGAATACTTTTCCATGAAATGCTTTTTTCTGTATGAGCTCCTGAGAGTGTGCTAGATAAAATAGATAAAAAGTATAAAATAGAAAAAGTCGGGCGGCTACGTGGTGCAGTGGGCAAGGCGCTCACCACGAATACTGGAGACGCTGGGTTTGCCTGTTCGAGCCCAGCGCTCCACATTGCTTTCAGTTTAGCTGGTCGTCCGTACTAATACACATTGGCAGTATTAGGGGGTGGGAAACTGATGGGTGGGGATCGGGCATTGTGGACAACGACTCCTACAGGTCGGTTGGTGCGCCTGCGCAGTAGAATCAGGAAGCGATGGGGGCGGCGCCCCTCCAAAGCGCAGACCCCTGGCGCTGAAAGATCGCGCCGCACAGGTGAAAAGATGCGACTGCTGTTACCTCGAGTATCGGAGGGGACTCGTGCTATGTATGACTTAGTCCACATTGCAGCCGGCTTGTGGGAGGCAAGAAACAGCGTTCGAGACAGGGGAGGGTTGAATTGGACGATACGAAATTGGGATGGGATAAAAATAGAAAATGGGAGAAAGTGGATAAAAAAAAAATAATAATAATAATACGTCAAGAGTACGTAAACAAAAAGTGTTCAGTCAATCAATATAGATATATACAATAGGGATGCCCCGATCAATCGGCCACCGATCGTTATCGGCCGATAATCAGTATAAATATGCGATCGGTGATCGGTGATAATGCTTTATTTTCGCCGATCGTCAAAACCGATCTCACTCGCTGAGTTCTGTCTCAGACACCGGGAGCTGCACACAGTGGTGCGGCGTCTGCTCCTCCCTCCAGCCCCTCCCGCATGTAAACACGGGTCTAGTCTAGTGGGACGGGACCTCCCTGAGCTAACGTTAGCTACCGTTACAAAATGACCCAGTCAACCATTCACTTCCAGTCCAATACATGATGAGGCATTGTCTAACCGAACGGTATCTAGCCGGCCAGCTACTGATAGCTCCTGACATCAACAAACGCTCCAGCAAGTCTAGTAGAGACGTGTATGATACCTCCGCTAGCTCACGTTAGCTGACGCCAGCTCACTGTTCAAAACGAAATGTCCCACTGAACTAAATAGTTCACTGAGGCGCTGTATCAACGTTATATAGCCGGCCAGCAGTAGCCACAGATAGCTCCTGATATCAATGTTTTATAACACTCATTCGATGCGTATTCGAGCTGAGGGCATGTTGTTGAATGTGATCAATAGGGTCCAGCTGCAGCTCCGGGGAATCCTGGCCGTAGCTGCAGGCTACTCGAGTATAGGGTCCAGCTGCAGCTCCGGAGAATCCTGGCCGTAGCTGGAGGCTACTCGAGTACACACAGACAGTGGAGCTTGTTGCGTGGTGGCGAAGTCTCACAGATAATACAAGTACAAGTCTAATTATATAATAGATATATTTTATTAAAAAAAAAAAATAATTATATAAAATAATAAAACAAAAAAAAATTTAATCAAAAACCAAATCGGTATCGGATCGGTATCGGCCGATATGGCTCACGACGAAAAAAGTAAGTGAGGTACAATGCAGCAATGGGATCAGGTACAACTTAGGGTAAGGTGCAATGAGGTATAAATTGTAGTGCAAATCGCGTTACCAATAAATATAAAGCGTGTTAAAGTGTTTATAGTGAGTAGAGTGGGTGTTACGGTGAGTGTTTATTTAAAGTGCGTGTGGATGTGTGTGCTGTGAGTGTAGATGATGGATTGTTACTAGGGATGTTCGATATTGGCTTTTTTACCGATATCTGATATACCGATATTGTCCAACTCTTAATTTCCGATACCGATATCAACCGATACTGATATATGCAGGGTTTCCCCCCCAAAAACACAACATTATGCATACTTTTCACAATAAATAAAATAAGAAGTTGTTCTTACTTGCTTGCCTGGGTAAATAAAGGTAAATAAATGTAAAATTTTTTTTTTAAAAATGTCGTTACATAGTCATTGTCGTTGAGCATCCTGATGAGCTTCTATCCCGTCGGTCAATGTCTGTTTTTGTCTCCCCCTGCAGGCTGGAGCTGGAGCCTCACGTCAGAGACTGTGTCCAGAGCTACACGGAGCCGTGGCTGGTGGTGTCCCGGAGGTACAACCCTCTCTCTGTATTAGAGCTGTTTCCCCGAACCCTGTTTTTGGGCTTCGAACTTCGTCAGTTTTTTTTTTTATTTATTTATTTTTAAATAAATATCCTCAAACTAAACCCTCAATTTGAATAAAGTCATTAATCTGATTAAATGAGTTTTTTTGTATTAAATCAACTTTCTTTAACTCATTCCGGGCCAACAGCGCCCTCTGCTGATGGCCCTTCCGTAGGGCCAGCACACATGAGCACACACACAACACACACACTGTACACGCTCACACACTAGCAGCCACTTTAACATGAGCACACACACACTCATGCTGCACACGCTCACACTTATGGTCACTTTACATAAGGAAAGGTCACTTTAAGAATAGTATAGTATAACTTGAGATTGTATAATATAGCATTGTATAGCAGTGTACATAAAGACCCAGTGCCTCATCCGTAGCTAACAGTGTATTGCACTACCACAGGACCATAGAATGTCCTACCATGCTCTGTAAATAACTCATGTACATATACCGATATGCCCTACTTTGTTTACCTGTTTTATTGCACAATGTCGTTCTATTGGATTCTTATTATATATTACCATTGTATTATGCACAATCGTTGCGGGCAAGACCCCTCGCATTTCATTGTATACTTGTATGCCGTGACAAATAAAACTCTTGACTTGACTTGACTTTCCGTGCCAACGCTATATCCAATGGAGAATAGGACTTATTTGCGAGTGCATAAAACATATCAAATATAATAGCAATAGATCTAAATAACACAGTGATTGTCAGTGAGTTGCTTCCAGTCAACATGTACGAAACGGATTGTTTTTTCATCTGTACATTTCCGATTTATACCATTTTGAATACGAGTATAGTTTTGGAGATTTCTAGTAATTCCAGAGAAAGACACGATAATAGCCCTTTAGTGGAATACACAAAACACGTTGTAATTTTTCGGCTGATTTATGAATAGTTTTCAAATAAACGCTAGATTATTTGTGTATATGTATATGTGTCCTCATGTACGAAGAGAAGTGGGGTCTGAAAAATCGCTTCTCTGTACTTTGGTCGGCGCGAACCTCACACACACACACACACACACGCGCTCCGATGGCGGTGATAGGAACATCTGATTACCCCAAGATTCGTAACATAAAGGCCTTACCTCACATCTGATGTCATGCAAAAAGATTAATCCAATTCCTGATCGCCATTCCAAATATCGATCGCGTCCATTGATCCAACGTTATAGTCCAAAACACAATGATCCACGATGCTCCCAGTGGGGGGACTCAATGCAATAGTATCCAGCTGCATGCTCGAGAAGTAAAACCTGGACCGGACTTATTTTTTTGATGCACAGTCCCAGCCAATCCAATCCAATGATGTGCAATACCATCCGGGAGACGATAGGCGGTGGTATTTGCCCTTTGCGAGCTCAGACCCATTCCCAACGATAACATCAGGTTGGATGGATGAAAATGAATGGATATCGCTAATAAAAGAAATAACGATTAAAACCCGACTATACTCGTGATTGGGACGGAAGTGATGGCGAGTTAACCCGACTATACTCGTGGTTGGCCCGGAATGAGTTAATAAATATAACTCATCAGTTTTAATACTATAATATTAGTGTAGCCTAGTCTTTATCTGCAACTGTGAAGAAAAAACCCATTGGTTTAAACAGAATGAATAGACCAAAAGAAAAATTATAATAAATATATATATTTCTTTTATAAAAAAATTCGAATTTTAATGTTGATTCAGAATTCGAATGCCAACGTAACAAACGAAGGTTCAAACATTCAAACGTTTGGGCTCAGCCCCCTGGGTCCACACGCTGCAGGGGTACAACCCTCTCTCTCTCACTAACCCATGAGAGAGTATGGCGCGACCCCGGTCAGTCGCCTTTGGTTTAGCTCTGCGACGATTGTGCAAATTTTTTGCTATTATGTTTTGTTTTTTCTACTTTTTTTATTAAAACATCACTGGCGGGATTGTCATACGACCGCCAGACACTTATGGACCTAAACTCCGGACTCAAAGAGGAGTTTGGAGACACTTTATGCCCAGAATGGCTAACAGAAATCAAGCGGGAGAACGGCAACAAAGGAAACGGCAGAAAGAGGCATAGAGGAAGACGAGGCGGTATCAGGCTTAGATTAAAAAGATCTGCTTACCGTCCAGCAATTCCATCCATCTTTCTGGCGAATGCACGTTCGTTGGAGGGAAGGATGGACGACTTGAGAGCGAGGGTCCGATTCCAACGGGAGATGAGAGACGTTAACATCATGTGTTTCACGGAGACATGGCTCAAGCCAGCGACGCCGGACAACAGCGTCTCTCCATCGGACAACTTCACCGTCCTGAGAGCAGATCGCACGGCAGCCTCTGGGAAGAGCATCGGAGGTGGGGTCTGCATCCTCACGAACAATCTCTGGGTTAATCCCAAAGAAGTACATGTCCTCTCAAGTTCATGCTCCCCAGATATGGAACATCTCTCAATCCTGTGCCGTCCGTTCCACCTACCCCGTGAGTTTACCGCGGTCATTATGTCTGTCGTATATATACCCCCACAGGCAAATACTGGCAAAGCGCTGGTGGAATTACACGACCACCTCAACAGACAACAGATCAAGCACCCGGACGCCGCGATGATAGTGGTTGGTGATTTCAACCAGGCGAATCTGAAGAAAGTGATGCCGTCCTTTTTTCAGCACATCGCCTGCTCCACGAGGGGGAGGAACACACTCGACCATTGTTACACCCCGTTCAGAGCCGGCTACAAAGCTGTAGCGGCTCCGCCATTGATGGGTGCTGCAAGCGCGAGCGATCACAACTCCATTTTTTTAATCCCTGCATACAAACAAAGATCACGTGACGCCGTCGTGTCACGTGAGACAAAAAAGTGGTCTGACGAATCAGAGGCCACGCTACAGGAGGCGCTCGCAGACACAGACTGGGACATGTTTCAAGGAAGCGCCAGTGACGTCAGCGAGTACGCTGATACCGTTGTGAGCTACATAACAACAGTAGCTGACAGTATTGTCCTCACGAAAATGGTGCGGGTGTTCCCAAACCAGAAACCTTGGGTGGACAGTACTATCAGAGCAGCTCTGAACTCTCGCACCACGGCTTATAACCTGAGCAGAGAGTCAGGAAATATGGAAGAGTACAAGGCTTCAGTCTACACTCTGCGCAAGGCTGTTAAACTTGCTAAGAGGACATATGCTGATAAACTGGAGACACAAATGGCACAAAACGACACAAGAGGCTTGTGGCGGGGACTGAAGACAATAACTGACTACAAAGTCAGCGCCCCCTCAATGGGGAGCGACGACGCCTCTCTCGCGGACAAACTCAACTCCTTCTACGCTCGGTTCGGTGTAGACAGTGTCGCCGCTAGCCCTCTGGCTAGTGACGTCACTGGCGCGCCGGCTGTTGTGGAGGGGGGGGGCAACCGCGGGGGGGCGGGGGTGCTCTCTCGTTGTCGGAACACAGTGTGAGAAGAGCATTTATGCAGGTGAACACCAGGAAGGCTGCTGGCCCAGATGGTATAACAGGACGCATACTTAAGTCCTGTGCCAACCAGCTTGCCCCGGTGTTCACCGCCATATTTAATCAATCCCTGGCGGAGTCAGTGGTCCCTGCCTGCTTCAAGATGTCTACCATCATCCCTGTACCGAAGAAACCCTCCCCAACATGTCCAAATGACTACAGACCGGTGGCACTCACCTCTGTGGTCATGAAATGTTTCGAGAGGCTGGTCAAGGACCACATTTGTGCCTCCCTCCCCAGTGATATGGACCCTATGCAATTTGCATACAGGACAAACAGGTCCACTGACGACGCGGTCTCCCAGGTACTGCACAGCACTCTCTCCCACCTTGACCGTCAGAAGGGGGGCTATGTGAGACTGTTGTTCATTGACTACAGCTCAGCGTTCAACACCATAGTCCCCACCAGACTGGTGGACAAGCTGATCGAGCTGGGTCTGAGCTCCGCCCTGAGCGCCTGGATACTGGACTTTCTGAGTGAAAGACCCCAGGCGGTCAGGGTGGGGGGTCAGACCTCCAACACCATCACCCTGAGCATCGGGTCCCCCCAGGGCTGTGTTCTAAGCCCCCTGCTGTACTCACTCTACACACACGACTGTGTGGCCAAGTTCAGCTCCAACTCCATAGTGAAGTTCGCAGACGACACGGTGGTGGTGGGGCTGATCTCGGACAACGACGAGAAGGCCTACCGGGAGGAGGTTGAAGTACTGGAACGCTGGTGCCAGGACAACAGCCTGCTCCTGAACATTGGTAAAACCAAGGAGCTGATCGTGGATTATAGGAGAGGACAGCAGGAGACACACACACCACTGATGATTAACGGGGCTACCGTGGACAGGGTGAGCAGCTTTACCTGTACCTGGGGGTCCACATCTCAGAGGATCTGACATGGTCAACACACATAGAC
Organism: Notolepis coatsorum; assembly: GCF_963971535.1. NCBI lineage: Eukaryota > Metazoa > Chordata > Actinopteri > Aulopiformes > Paralepididae > Notolepis > Notolepis coatsorum. The sequence goes on along the minus strand of NW_028169359.1, from coordinate 10,022 downwards.
ACAGTAGTAAAGAAAGCGAAGCAGCGCCTCTACCACCTGAGACAGTTAAGGAAGTTCAGAGTATCGGGGAAGATACTCCAGTCCTTCTACTCAGGAGCTGTAGAGAGCATCTTGACCGGAAACATCACTGCCTGGTATGGAAACAGCACGGCACAGGACAAGAAGGCCCTACAGAGAGTGGTGCGCTCAGCCGAGCGTACCACGGGTATTGCGCTACCTCCCCTGCAGGTTCTATACAACAAGAGGTGCAAACCCAGAGCCTGCAGAATAATGAAAGACCCCCACCACCCCAATAACAGCCTGTTCCAGCTGCTGAGGTCAGGCAGATGCCTGCGAACCCCAGCTACTAGGACAGAGAGGCTTAGGCTCAGCTTCTTCCCCCAGGCCATCAGAGCCTTGAACAATGAACATTGAGTGCCACAGAACACTGAACTATCCACACACAAGCACACACGAGCACACACACGACACGCACGCTGTGCACGCTCACACACTAGCAGCCACTTTAACACGAGCGGGCACACACTCACGCCGCACACACGCACACTTATGGCCAAGAGGAAAGGCCACTTTAAATTAGTATAACAACAGGAACAGTGTATTGCACTACTAAAGCTACCTAGCATGTCCTATATGCTCTGTAAATAATATGTACAGATACCGAGATGTCACACCATGTTACCTGTTACCTGTTTATTGCACAATGTTTTTTTTTTTATTGGATTCTATTATATGTTGTACCACTGTTTTTTTATTGGATTCTATTATATGTTGTACCACTGTATTGCACATCGTCGCGGGCAAGACCACCCGCATTTCATTGTATACTTGTATGCCGTGACAATTAAAACTCTTGACTTGACTTGACTTGACTAACCCCGTGTCCTGGTTCCCAGGGAGGAGGAGGAGGCTGGCTGGCGCAGCAACGGTGTGGGTGGAGAGAGTCCAAATAGCGTGCGCTGATCTGTCATTTTACATTTACATTTAGTCATTTAGCTGAAACGCTTTTTATCCAAAGCGACTTACAAGTTCTGTATGTCATCAGGAAGGGCACAACTCTATCAGCTGAGTAACAATGTTCATCAAAGTGTTGAGTGATACAGTGTAGGTTAGTTTATTAGGACAAGTGCATGACAGTAAGGTTAGTTAGGGTTATTAAAACAAAAAAGTTTAGATATACTGTATCTGCTTATTTCATGTAGTTGTACAAAGTTGAGCCCAAGAGGTGTAGGTTTGGTTTTAGCATTGGGGGAGGGGGGGGGGTGCTTTTATGCACCAATTTGTGCCTTTTCTACATCAATTCATGGTGGAAATGTCTTTATGTATGTAAAGGAAAAGACAACATTCAGGTACCCGCTGACACAAAATGTGTGACCGGGCCCAGCGGTAAGCGTTTCTTCTATGTTATCACAGTTTTTAATGTTTAAGAACATTATTTACTGCAACAACTAACGGTTATAGTATCTAAATTACTCTAGTCTAAATAGTCAAAAAGTTTATTTAAAAAAGGCAGTTTTCCTTGAGGGGCAAAAGTCCGAGTTCGGGGGCGGAGTGACATTTACATGAGTGCTCTCGTTGGCCAATCGCCAGCCTTTGTTCTCCAGTTCCTGTCGACACCCATAAATATCATAAATATCATATAATATATAATGGAATATAATTCAATAAGGAAATTGTTGGGTTAATATATAGTTACAGGTGAGAAGGATATATAAATGTTTGGGGAGGGGGGTTGTCTTTCATATTATCTAAAAACTTTTGAGGGGACGAATTGACCTCTTCTCAATAGGGGGACATGCCCCCTGCAGCCCCCCCCCTCCAGCCCCCCCCCTCCAGCCCCCCCTCCCCCTCCAGCCCCCCCTCCCCCCGCAGTACTCTGTCCTCATGCCAAGCGATGGGAAAGTCTTACACAGTACAGACAGCCGGTGTCTCTGAGACAGGAAACGCATCAGAGGTCTGAGACACCCTGATAAAACACCACATACTGGGATCAGCTATCACTTATCACACTGACACACACACACACACACACACACACACACACACACACACACACACACACACACACACACACACACACACACACACACACATATACACATACATGGACATGCACACACACACACACACACACACACACACACACATACATGGACATGCACACACACACACACACACACACACACATACATGGACATGCACACACACACACATACATGGACATGCATACACACACACACACACACACACACACACACACACACACACACACACACACATATACACATACATGGACATGCACACACACACACACACACACACACACACATACATGGACATGCACACACACACACACACACATATACACATACATGGACATGCACACACACACACACACATACATGGACATGCACACACACACACATACATGGACATGCATATACACACACACACACACACACACACACACACACACACACACACACACATACATACATACACACATACACTTTGTTGCAGCACTGTAAGGTTTGTGTTTGTATTAGTAGGGTGGGAAATTTAGACCCGTTATCTAGTTTGATTAGATTAGAATTGCAGCAATGTATCAGTAGTTAACATGGTGTGTCTGTGTGTGTGTGTGTGTCTGTGTGTGTGTGTGTGTGTGTGTGTGTGTGTATGTGTGTATGTGTTTTGTCTGTGTTTTATGTGTGTGTGCTTGTCTGTGTTTTCTGTGTGTGTGTGTGTGTGTGTGTGTGTGCTTGTCTGTGTTTTCTGTGTGTGTGTGTGTGTGTGTGTGTGTGCTTGTCTGTGTTTTCTGTGTGTGTGCATGTGCTTGTGTGTGTGTGTGCATGCTTGTCTGTGTTTTCTGTGTGTGTGTGTGTGTGTGCTTGTGTGTGCATGTGCTTGTCTGTGTGTGTGTGTGTGTGTGTGTGTGTGTGTGTGTGCATGTGCTTGTCTGTGTGTGTGTGTGTGCATGTGCTTGTCTGTGTGTGTGTGTGTGTGTGCTTGTCTGTGTGTGTGTGTGTGTGTGTGTGCATGTGCTTGTCTGTGTGTGTGTGTGTGCATGTGCATGTGCTTGTCTGTCTGTGTGTGTGTGTGTGTGTGTGCGTGTGCATGTGCTTGTCTCTGTGTCTGTGTGTGTGCGTGCGTGTGCATGTGCTTGTCTCTGTGTGTGTGTGTGCATGTGCTTGTCTGTGTGTGTGTGTGCATGTGCTTGTCTGTGTGTGTGTGTGTGTGTGTGTGCGTGTGCATGTGCTTGTCTGTGTGTGTGTGTCTCCAGGAACCAGGGGGACGGCTGGGCTGCGTACTCGGAGCGCGCTGGTTTTCACAAACTCCTTCAGAAGCAAACCTTCGAGTCTGATGCCCTTCCAGAGAGACAACAGACTCCAGTAAGAACCACAACCACACAGAGACACACACAGGGACACACACACAGAGACACACAGAGACACACACACAGAGACACACAGAGACACACACACAGAGACACACACAGGGACACACACACAGAGACACACACAGAGACACACAGAGACACACACACAGAGACACACAAGAGACACAGAGGCTGAGGTTAGACTAGTGTATTCCTGGCGTTTTTTTATACGTTTTTGACGACGTATCACGTCCTATCTACACAGAAACGCGTTTTTTGGCGTTTTTTTGTGGATACGGCTGAAACGCAAAATTGTGTTTGCGTTTGGAGATACGCAAAAAAAACGCCAGGAATACAGCGTGTAGTCAGCACTGAGCAGTTGTTGCGAAAACGCCCATGCGCAGTAGATACCATCTGCGTGCCCTTCCTGTGTACAGTGTGTGTGTGTTTGGGACAGAGCTCCGTGTCCCAAATTGCTTCAGCTACCATGTGTTGTCAAGTTATTGTTATAAGGACCCCAGTCCAAGCTACAACAGTCTGCATTCCCTTAACAATTGTTTGTATTGAGCCGTATTGTATTGTACCCATATGCAATATGTTAAATAAAGTTTACATCCATTCATTCTGCTAGCATTACCGATGGCATGAGCAGCTGGCTAACGTGAGCTATCAGGATTCAGACCCTGTTAGCTCAGAGTTCCTCTTTCAACTTAAGAAGCATTAAACAAAATGGCCCAGTCATCTATTCACCTTTGTTTAATACACACAGCGTTGTCTCTAATGTTATCTAACTACTGATAGCTCGCGATATCATCAGTTTTGTTGCTGGCTAAGTAGCGTGAGCTAACGTTAGCTTCTAGCCTAACATGCAGCTAACAATGCTACCGAGCGTTTTTTAGACTAAAACTATCCGCTCTTGGTGGTCACTTGTGTTGATGTTAGTTTTGTTTCATCAACAAATGACAAGCAGAACACACAGTGAATGTATCCGTTTTGTTTATTGCACTTTTATTAGGCTTTGCTGAAAAATTATTGCTGCATTGAGTAAACAAGATGGTGGCGCGGCATAGGCTGCCTTGTTGACATTTTGGTGGAGCTTCCACCAGGAAGTGTATTGGCACATTCGTTCTGATTGGTTGAAATTGCCTTCATGTTTGCCACCTACTGCCACCTACTGCTTTGGCAGTGTACTACATCAGTGTGCTTGGCTGACAAAAACGAAAAAAAACGAAAGTGTGACTCGAGGCGCATGACGTCGCGGCGATACGCGGCGATGCGTATAAGAAAACAATACGAAGATGATACGAAAGGTGTAACCTCAGCCAGAGACACAGAGAGACACACAAGAGACACAGAGACACACACAAAGACACAGAGACACACACACAGAGACACACAGAGACACACAAAGACACAGAGACACACACACAGAGACACACAGAGACACACAGAGACACACAGAGAGACACACTGAGACACACAGAGACACACAATACACACAGAGACACACAAGACACAGAGAGACACACAGAGACACACAGAGACACACACAGAGACACACTGAGACACACAGAGACACACACAAAGACACACAGAGACACACAAGACGCACAGAAACACACAGAGACACACACAGAGACACACTGAGACACACAGAGACACACAATACACACAGAGACACACAAGACGCACAGAAACACACAGAGACACACAGAGACACACAGAGACACACAGAGACACACAGAGACCTTTAATCATGACAACAAGGCTACTGACTGAGGCCTTTCACGTTCAGCCCTTACCTTGTGGAGCTCTTCAAGCTTATATTGTGTAATATAATATTATTATTATTATAATATTGAAGAAAATCTGCCAATGAGGTGGGAGATTTTGACTTACTTTAAAGGTGGAGTCAGTGATTCTGGAGAACAGTTGTTGCACATGTTGGCATGTGCCAGATTTTTTGGTCGTTTGGTCGTTTTTGGTGTGACATTAACTCATTCAGCGCCAGTCACGATGATAGTCGGGTTAACTCGCCATCGCTTGAGCACCAATCACGAGTATAGTCGGGTTTTAATCGTTATTTCTTTTATTAGCGATATCCATTCATTTTCATCCATCCAGCCTGATGTTATCGTTGGGAATGGGTCTGAGCTCGCAAAAGGGCAAATACCGCCGCCTACGCCTTCCAGCTGGTATAGCACTCCATTGGGAATGGTGTAGTTTCTTTTCTGGGACGATCCGAGCCGTGCGGGCGGGGTTTAAATACTCAGGCGAGGTAGGCCTCAACAACGCTGGGATGGAACAGTAACCCCGCCCGCCCGTCAGTGTGTAACGGTCGGTAATGTGGTACGGACCTCCACGAGCAGTATTTGGAATGGCGATCAGATAATTGGATTATTTCTTTTGCATTACATCAGATACAAGGTAAGAACACTATATATAAATTTGATCGTTGATCTGATATTTATTTCTACCCCGATCGACGCTGTGTGTGTGTGTGTGTGTGTGGCTGTGTGCCGTTGAGTGCAGGAGGGGACTGGGGGAGCCTCGCGCTACGAAGCCCTTTTCATTCTTGCACGAGGAAGGATAATAATGATGATCTAGCATTGATTTCAGGAAGATTCGATAATCAGGCGAAAAATGACAACGTGTTTTTTTTTTTTTTGATCCACTTTTTCTCCCATTTTTCTATATTTTTCTCCCATCCCAATTTCGTATCATCCAATTCAACCCTCCCCTGTCACGAACGCTGTTTCTTGCCTCCCACAAGCCGGCTGCAATGTGGACTAAGTCATACATAGCACAAGTCCCCTCCGGTACTTGAGGTAACAGCAGTCGCATCTTTTCACCTGCGCAGCTCGATCTCTCAGTGTCGAGGAGTAACGCGTGGGAGGCTCACGCTGCCCCCCGACACTTCCTGATTCTACTGCGCAGGCGCACCAACCGACTTGTAGGAGTCGCTTGTTCACAACGTTCGATCCCCACCCTTCAGTTTTCCCTCCCCGTAATACGGCCAATGTGTATTACTGCGGACGACCAGCCAAACTGAAAAACAATGTGGAGAGCTGGATTCGAACACGCGAATCCTAGCGTCTCCACACTGGTGGCGAGTGCCTTAGACCACTACACCACCTAGCCGCCACTAAATGACAACGTGTTTATTGAATTACACAAAAACGCTGTTTTCGTGTCTTTTCCCTGGAATTACTCAGAAGCACCCAAACTATATTCATATTCAAAACGGTATAAAACGGAAATGTACTAATGAAAAAACTATCCGTTTTGTACATGTTGACTGGAAGCAACTCACTGATAATCGACGGGTGTATTAGACCTATAGCTATAATTTAAGATATATTTTAAGCACTCACAAATCTCACAGAATCAAATCAAATCAAATCAAATTTATTTATAGGGCCCGACAACACACGTTAATGTCCCCATGGGCCGTACAGGTCTTCTTTAAACAAGTCAAGAAGACAACATAACAATAAGTCAAGAACAGAACAAGAACACCATAGGGTCCAAACATTTTTTAGATGAATGCAAATAAATGAAAGAATGCAAGCACTCCCAGACATACCCCATGCGAAGGTAAGGAAAAACTCACTAAAACCTAACAATAGGGAAAAAAAGCTCCACAGGCAATGTGGAGGAGAGAAACCTTAGAAGGGCCGTTCAAGGGGGGATCTCCCTTCTTAGATGTCGGTGATAGTAGTGTTGCAGACGGACAGTTGGTAAGCATGCACTCATGCGGCTAGGTGGTGTAGTGGTCTAAGGCACTCGCCACCAGTGTGGAGACGCTAGGATTCGCGTGTTCGAGTCCAGCTCTCCACATTGTTTTTCAGTTTGGCTGGTCGTCCGCAGTAATACACATTGGCCGTATTACGGGGAGGGAAAACTGAAGGGTGGGGATCGAACGTTGTGAACAAGCGACTCCTACAAGTCGGTTGGTGCGCCTGCGCAGTAGAATCAGGAAGTGTCGGGGGCAGCGTGAGCCTCCCACGCGTTACTCCTCGACACTGAGAGATCGAGCTGCGCAGGTGAAAAGATGCGACTGCTGTTACCTCAAGTACCGGAGGGGACTTGTGCTATGTATGACTTAGTCCACATTGCAGCCGGCTTGTGGGAGGCAAGAAACAGCGTTCGTGACAGGGGAGGGTTGAAATTGGATGATACGAAATTGGGATGGGAGAAAAATATAGAAAAATGGGAGAAAAAGTGGATCAAAAAAAAAAGGTAAGCATGCACTCATGTGTGTGGTGAAACACAGATGAGTGCATGCAATAGCAACTGTACATTTTGAAAAATTAAAGATAGAGCTAATAGCGATAGCAACTGAACATTTTGAAAGATTAAAGATAGAGTTGATAGCGGATCTATTTGAGGCACAGGGGCGGCGCAAGAGGGTCACGTCCTCCCCGTCTTAGTCACGGGACATTCAACACTCCGGTCGTTGCTCAGGGACAGCCGGAGACAGGGGGAAGGGGTGTGGCGCAGAGAGGGTCGCGAACTCCCCGACATCATCGCGGGACATCCGGCACTCCGGTCACCACTACGAGACCTCCGAAGACAGGGGGGCACGCAGAGGGGGTCGCAATCTCCCGGCCTTCGTCACGGGACGTCCAACACTCCGGTCAACACTCCAGGACAGCAAGTCATAGGAAGACAGGGAGACGGGACAGGCGTTAGACAGCTCATGAGATTGTAGTAGGCGGACATAGCAATAGATACAAGTGGTAGGCATATATGTGAATGGAGTAGATATATGAAGTAAGCGTATTATGTGAATAGAATAGAAGTACTTAACCCAGCAATGAAACCGCGTTGACTGTTAATCTGTTAACAGTCTGTTAATCAGTTGACAGGACCACGGACAGACGGCGGTGAATAACTGATCCAATGCCTCGGAGGTGCATGTAGAGCAGTCACTACAAGCTTGGCCAAGACCCAGAGGCATCCATCACCTTGGTCAGCGCCAGGAGACGGGTACTCAGAGAGAAGGGGGAGGGAGGGGGGGGGGGGGGGGGAGAGGGGGGGGGGGGGAAGAGTTAGAGAGTTCCCATGTTTGTGGTGCTGCAAAGGAGCAGACATGTAGTACCCTGTAGTGCCATGTAGTACCCCGTAGTGCCATGTAGTACCCTATAGTACCCCATAGTGCCATGTAGTACCCCCATTGATTAAAGCGGTGGCGTTCTAGACCTATATCGGGCATATCGCTCCGGCACTGAATGAGTTAACGGACAGATTACGGTGGAATAAAATAAAAAGGTAGAATAAAATAAAATGTAATATAAGCTAAATTAAAATAGAAATAGAATAAATAATAATAAAAAAATGTATGTGTTTTGTTTTTTTTGTTTTTTATTGCAAAACAGAAATTATTAAAAGTCAGTACTCAACACATAATGCATAATGAAACTAACAGACAAGGTGGTTAAAATTACATGCAAGTACAGAAACAAGACAAAAAAAAAGTCTATAATAATATTTTACCGTATACAGTGTATATCCAGCGAAATTAACAATTATACAAATGCTTATATAGGACATACCCCTAATACCTATTTTCTAAAACCCTACACACATATGCTCCAGCTCGAACCCCCCCTCCCGGACCCCTCCTTGGATAGTACCTCCATTATCCCTCACTCCTAACCAGACACTACCATTATAAGCTAGCTTTTATTCTCTCCACCACTTCTACCCACATTGACATTTTGGATTCGTTGAGACCCAGAATTCTTGCTGTAGATATTTCTTGATATATCACATCGAGATATGTAAGAGACCAAACTTTCCGGCACATTTTTTCCGGTTGAAACCAGCGTGATGCGATCAGTTTTTTAGCTACTGTGATACCCGATAAAACCAATCTCTTTAGCTGTGGATTTACTGCAAACTCAAAAACATCATTCAAAAGCAATACAGAGGGGTGTACTGGTATATTCCAAGATACGAGTTTTGATAATTGATGGGTCACATCTTTCCAGAATGCCTTAACTGGTGGGCAGTCCCAATACATGTGCATAAATGTCCCTTCGTCTCCATTTGTACATTGGGAGCATTTTGAGTCTTGTTTCAGGCCCATTCTGTTCAGTCTTATAGGAGTCAAGTATGTCCTGTGAATATAGTTAAGATTGATTTGTTGATGGTCCGGGTTCCTTGATGTAAGATGGACATTTGCCCATGCTTCTTGCCAATCAAAGTCACTTTCCAGGTCTGGAATATCCCTCCTCCAGACAGTGTCTAGTTGAAGGGTTTCATACGAGGACGTTAGTAATTGATAATAAAAACCTGATACAAAACCTCCAATGTTTCTCTTTCATAGAAGAATTTGTGGTATCTGTGGTGTTCAACTGGTATGTCTATGGAACACCGTGAGACCTCAAACATAGGTGTAACTGTATGTAAAAAAGCCATGTGGACTCGGTGAGGTTAAACTTTGTGCATATTTCTCCATAACTACAGAAGCCCTGGTTATTAAAATATCCCTAATGAGTGTATGCCTTGCTCTTCCATATAGGGAATCTTATAGGACGTTTTTCCATTAAGAGTGCATTGTTATTGAATATGGGAGTGTGATTATGCCATTTTTGAGGGTTAGGATATTTTTTTGTGTTTCCCGCCATGTTCGGATTGC
>NW_028169360.1:0-19515 GCF_963971535.1 Notolepis coatsorum | reverse complement strand
GGGAGTGTCGTGGCTGAATGTAATTGAAAAGTGTTGGGGGTCAGCGGCAATTCTAATAGGCTCCAAATAAGTGTTTGTGTTCACGGCTGCAATTCAACCCACGCACCCACCCTGGCTACCACACCCATGGTACCACCCACTGTACCCACCCTGGCTACCACACACATGGTACCACCCACTGTACCCACCCTGGCTACCACACACATGGTACCACGCACCCACCCTGGCTACCACACCCATGGTACCGCCCACTGTACCCACCCTGGCTACCACACACATGGTACCACCCACTGTACCCACCCTGGCTACCACACACATGGTACCACGCACCCACCCTGGCTACCACACACATGGTACCACCCACTGTACCCACCCTGGCTACCACACACATGGTACCACCCACTGTACCCACCCTGGCTACCACACACATGGTACCACCCACTGTACCCACCCTGGCTACCACACACATGGTACCACCCACTGTACCCACCCTGGCTACCACACACATGGTACCACCCACTGTACCCACCCTGGCTACCACACCCATGGTACCACCCACTGTACCCACCCTGGCTACCACACACATGGTACCACCCACTTTGAGTGTAGGCTCAATTTGCCTATCTAAGCCAGGATACGTCTTCAACGCGCTCACACCACATTGACTTGGGCTGTTTGTTACTCACTGTTTGATGTTTGTTGATAGTTGCATCCGATGGGTTCGAACCGGTTGAGTTTTATGGAAGGAGTTGCGTAAAGTTTCAAATAATAACGGGGAAACAATGAAAACAAAACAGGCTCCAGACTTGTACTAAAAGGGTTTCAAAACAAACAGGCGCAGCAAAAGGCTTTCAAATAAACTTAAAATGATTTCTAAACAAAGTCTTTCTTTTCAGTCTTTCATTCATTCAATCTGCGCTGTGTGTGTGTGTAGCAAGCGAGCGGTTGAAAATCTGTTTCTCGTCTGGCGTGTCCCTACACACAGCTGGGCCATAATTAATAGGAGCACCATGGTGCCATTTTACGAGGCGACCAGTGGCGGCGCTATTTAGTCAAAACTATTAAATCAAATGAAATGGCTCCTACATATTCGGCCCCTATTGTTATGGGCAGGCTCTAATAACAATACAAAATCAAAAAACTGCTGGAGCCATACAAAATGTTCAAAACAAAATAAATACTTGTGGGAAACAGGCATGGTGTATAGGCCTGTTTGAATCTTCAGTACCTAATTTGAGTTTGGCACCAGCAGGCAAATCTTGCTGATGGGCCTTTCAAGTACACTGGTTTTTGTCTGAAGACGCACACCTCTCACAAGTCCTCTTGAGTCTGGCATTGTTTCCAGGACTCTAGCCAACATCCAGGATCCTCTTGGTGCATTCGTGTCAGCTATGATCACAATGTCTTCCTTTTCAAAGTTCCTGCGGATGCGGTTCCATTTTTGACGTACATTCATAAGAGGTAGGTATTCAATACCATAGTCCCCTCCATACTCATAGCCAAGCTCAGGGACCTGGGCTTGGGCTATGACCTCTGCCAGTGGGTCTTGGACTTCCTGACTGGCAGACCCCAGGTGGTGAGAGCAGGCAACTGCACCTCCTCATCCATCACCCTCAACATAGGGGCCCCCCAGGGCTGTGTTCTGAGTCCCCTCCTCTACTCCCTGTACACACACGACTGTGTGGCTCAGCGGAGTAGCAATACAATCGTCAAATTTGCTGACGACACAGTGGTGGTGGGCCTGATCTCTGCCAACGACGAGAGGGCCTACCTGGAAGAGGTCAAGGTCCTGGCGGGATGGTGCCAGGAAAACAGCCTCTCCCTGAACGTCAGCAAAACAAAGGAGATGATTGTGGACTTCAGGAGGTCGGGGGTCAAGGACTACAGCCCCCTCAGCATCGACGGGGCACCGGTTGAGAGAGTCAACAGCTTCAAGTACCTCGGAGCCTACATATCCGAGGACTTGACATGGACCACACACATTAACAGTGTGGTGAAGAAGGCACGACAACGCCTCTACTTCCTCAGGCGCCTAAGGAAGTTCCAAGTCAGCCAGAAGATCCTTAAGAACTTCTACTCATGTACAATAGAGAGCATCTTGACCGGCAACATCACCTCCTGGTTTGGGAATAGCACTGCAAAAGACCGAAGCAGACTACAAAGAGTGACACGTTCAGCCGAACGCACAATTGGAGGGGGGCTCCCCACCCTCCAGAACATTTACTACAAGCGTTGCAAGGGCAAGGCTAAGAGAATCATTAAAGACTCCAGTCACCCGAACAACTGCCTCTTTGAACTGCTGCGGTCAGGCAAGCGATACCGGAGTCTCAAGGCGAGCACAGAAAGACTCAGAAGTAGCTTCTATCCCCAGGCCATCAGGCTGCTAAACGAACAATGAATGAACACTACACAACAACAACCACCAAACGCACATAGCACACACATCCACACGCACACACTCACTTTAAACAAACACACTGTAGCACCCACTCCACACACTTTATAGCACACACCCACTTTAAACAAACACACTGTAGCACCCACTCCCCACACTTTATATTTATGGATGAAGGATTGCACTACAACTCGTACACCTTACTGTAAATTGTACCTAAAATTGTACCTCATCCCATTTCTGCTTTGCACTAGATAGTACTGTACATTAGTACACTGCATAGTATTGTGTATTGTATATTATATGGTAACTCAGAACATTGTACATATGTCTATACCGAACACTGTGACCTCATTTTTTTCTTCTAAATTCATGCTATATTATGTTATTATGTTATTTGATACTATCTTGTCTAGCACAGTCTCTGGAGCGTAACAGTAAGAAGCATTTTGTATGAAAGTATTCTGTACTTCTGTATGACAACTATTAAAGAACTTGAACTTGAACTATTCTTTTATCCATCTGGTCCAAAATAGATCTGACAGGTACTGTACTTGTCTCCAATGGCGCTTTGCATACACATGGTCTTTTGGGAGGATATCAGGGTGCTTTGCATCTTCTGGCATGGCTGCTCTGCTTAATCTCCCACCCACTCTTATGGCTTCATTTTCAAGTTTGGGATCAAGCTTGTAGGTTGAACTGTGTTTCTGCACGTTCAAACTTCCTTTCTGCAATGTTTTGATTTCCTCTTGAAATCCTTGGTTGAGACAGAATTTTACAACGGCTATCTCTGAAACGTCCAGTTCATCCAGAGAGAGTTTGTGTGCCTTTACAGTGTTTTTGAATTGTTTCATCTTCACTTCAATTGTCTGTCTTTGTTTGTCTGCGTCTGGTTCTTGAATTTGCATCAGATCTTTCCTTTTTTTACTCAACTGCAAAAGGTGAGTTCTCAAATACAGCATCCATGCTACAGCTCTTTTCAATTTGTAGAAACTTGAGTAGTGGTGTATGAGAGTGCTACAGATACAGCACTCAAAACTCAAACCTCTCATGCGCCTCTACCACTCCTCCACCACTGCACTCCAAACTGATTGTGTGACTCCTATTGTTCTTGACCGGGCCATATTTCACACCTCCACTTCCTCCCACAGGCTGGGCAGATTTTCATCTTAAATTTTTATTCGTCCCAAATGTCCCAGCCCCATCAGATTTCTTAGCTTTTTTCACTGTTTACTTATCATGCATTGCAACACTAATATATGGTCAGTACCCCAAGTCAGACTGCCCATATAAAAATTATTTTGGGGGTCTGAGGGCAATAGCCCCCGACCCCCTCCCTGGGGAAGCACTTAAGTTAACTACCCTCCCTTTGTTCCCCCAGCCAACAGCCCCGGAAAATTAACACCTGAGTAGACTTAAGTGGCACACAAGCAGCAACAAGCAGCAGACAAGCAGCAGAATTGGTTTGATTTTTGAGCACTGCGTCTGTAGTAGGATCTTGATCCATCATCTGAATGGTATTGACTGCAACCTTCTCTCTTTTGACTTCCGGATCGTGGGCTGGTATGGGGGTGAGATCAGCAGGTAAGTTAGGCCATGTCTCTTCTTTTTCCTGTAGGAAGTCCGGTCCCTTCTTCCAGTTTTCACACTTTAAAAATGCATCGGCTGTAAGACCTCGGGACACATGGTCTGCAGGGTTGATCTTGGTGTTCACTTGGGTTCTGAATGTATCTTCATCCACATTCCTGTTCACTTTCACTGCTAGTACTGCAGCAGTAAGTTCCATTCTGGGTGTTGTAACCCGTTTCAAGGGGGCGTCTCTTGCCTTTGCCATGATTACACGCAGTCTGCGTTTCTTTGGGTGGTGTACTCCATGGTGAGTCCTTCTTTCCTCTAGATTGAACTGCTCTTGTGGCACAGCTTCAGCGTGTCCCTTTTGAATGACACTTTCAAGAAAGTCAGTGTACTCTTTGTGAAACTCCACATCTTTCTTGAATTTCCTTTTTTGGATCATGAGGTCATTCAAATGTATTATTGATATGCGATTGCCGGAAATATGGGTTGGCTGCTTATGGCTTATTGTGGGTTTGTGTAGAAGCCCACTAACCACCCATCCAAGTCTTGTCTTTACAGCATAGGGCCCATTACCCTTGCTATTAATTACTGCCCACGGTTCCATAAACTTAGCTGCATCATTACCAATCAGGAGTCCAATATCTGCATCAATATATGGCAACTTAACCTCTTTTAGGTAGTTCCATTCTTGCACATCATCCAGAGTGGGAATTTGTTGCTTGGTTACAGGAATTTCTGTTTGAGTATAGAGTGGTGGCAGTTTTAGGAAATCATCTCCTTCAAGACTTGACACTTCCAGCCCATTGATTCGGTTAATACTTATGACCCTTTCTTGTCCTAGAGTACGAAGTAGGATTCGAGTTGGTGTCGCCTTAGCATTCAGTTGCTTCCTTAAAGCTTCAGTACAGAAGGTTCCAGTGCTTCCTGGATCAAGGAAAGCGTACGTTTGAAGTACCTGATTCGAATTTGACAACTTGACTTGCACAGGAACAATTGACAATTTTTGTTGGTCACCGGCCCCAGTATGGATAGGCCTTTTCATGGTGACTAATGCACTGCCCACTGACATGCTATCAGTGCTTGGACTAGTTTGACTTGTATCTTTTTTAAATTCAATGTGCAACACAGTAGGATGCTTCTTTGTACATATCTTACAAGTCACACGTCTTTCACAGTCCTTACTCATGTGACCCTGAGTCACACAACCAAAACATAAACCATTTACTTTAAAGAACTCCACTTTGTCTTCGTGTATTTTCTTATCCAATTCGTTGCACAGGTCTGTGCTGTGGTTTTCTTTGCAAAAGAAACATGTTTTCTGTTGCACGGCTGCAGAGCTGCTTGTGCTTGACTGTGACTTTGGTTCTGAGGATTCTGTTACTGTCGCAAAACTGCTCTTATAATTGCCTTTAGTGTATGATGAAACTGCTACAGATTTCAAAATACTGTTTCGGGAAGGAGGGATTGTCCTCTTGTCTTTCGGGTTTGTGTCTTGTATTTCTCCAAAGAGGGGATCAATGGCAATGTTTGCTTGCCTTTCAATGAAATTTACAAGTTGTGGGAACTTAGCTCTTCTGTGTGTACGCTCATAGTAACCATATGCTACTGTCCTCCACCTCTCTCTGTGCTTGAATGGCAGTTTTGACAAGACAGATTTCAAGTGTGTAGGATTGTTCATGTCTTGCAGAATTTCATTATTGCTCATAGCATTGCAGCATGTTCTCAAGAAGAGTGAGTATTTGTGTAAGGCTTTACCATCTTCTGATCGGATTGCATCCCAATTCAGAATTTGTTCCTGATAGGCAGCAGCAATGAGAACCTCATTTCCAAAATGTTTGCGTAGCAGCCGTTTTGCTTTCACATAGCCTTTTTGGGAATCCATGTGAAGGCAGCTTCTCACAATTGCCTTTGGTTCTCCATCTGTAAACTGTTCAAGAAAGAGCAGTCGATCTCTGTTGTTACTTGTCTTGCTTTCTATACAATGTTCAAATGTACTAATGAAAGAGACATAACTTAATGGATCACCTTTAAAAACAGGAATCTCTCTAGAAGGCAAGAGTGAGAACCTCTGTTCTTGAATTAACATTTCTGTGATTTCATTTTGTTTTCTCAAAATGTCCATCATGGCTCCGCCTGGTTGAACATTAACCTGAGCACCATCCTGCAAGCCAAAGTTTGGGTTAGGTTGTTGGTGAGCAACAGGCATTTGTGACCTTCTAGGCTGCTGAGCCATTTGTTTCTGTGGCTGCCGTAATTGGCCACTAGGGGCATGTTGAGACCTTCGTCTCAGTGGTGGATGGGAAGCTGCTCCTTCAAATTCATAATTTCATCATCATCATCATCATCATCATCATCATCATCATCATCATCATCATCATCATCATCATCATCATCATCATCATCATCATCATCATCATCATCATTATTCTCTTCATAGTCATCATCTTCCTCTTCATCATCCAATCTATAATTAACCTTATGGCTGTCCACTGGTAAGGATTGCATTGAGTCAAAATATTCATTGATGTGGATTAAGGGGTTAACATCAAGCCTGGTGTCTACATGTTTAGTAACATCCAGAACTTTTAACCTGGCATCAGCAGCTGCAATTTCCACTTCCAATTCAAATGCTTCCTTTCTTGCTTTGAGCTGTGCCTCCTGAAATTCAAATGCTTGTCTTTGTTTGAGATAAGCAGAACGTGTGGCTAGATTGGCTCTTTCGGCCTCTACCTGTCTTAATGCTGCGGTGCTTGAAGTGGATTTCATGCCAACTGAATTATTGCCAAATGATTTCACACTTTGTGCTGGTGTCACTGCTGGTGTCACTTCTGGTGGC
Organism: Notolepis coatsorum; assembly: GCF_963971535.1. Classification (NCBI taxonomy): domain Eukaryota; kingdom Metazoa; phylum Chordata; class Actinopteri; order Aulopiformes; family Paralepididae; genus Notolepis; species Notolepis coatsorum. The sequence goes on along the minus strand of NW_028169360.1, from coordinate 12,709 downwards.
TTTTGTGCCATAGCTGCAGGGGCATTATTGATCCATTCTATAACCTTATCATGAAATTCACATATGATTTTGAACTTCGGCATGTACCACTGATCTTGTTCTTCTGCCGCTTCCTCTTCTGATAACAGCTGCTGTACTGTTTTGTGAAGTGATTTGAAGTCATTTGTTTTAGAATTAAATTCATTGTATTCTTGTTTAACCAATTCAACATTTCTGTAATCAACCATAAGTGCTTGTAACACATTTCTTTTGCTTGTGAGTTGTCCAAGTTTAGCTTTTCTTCGATTACATTGTTTTGTATAATTAGCCTCAAGTGCCCGTTGCGTGGGTTTCACTTGTCTCTTTCCTTCAACCACAGGCAAGTTAACATTTGTATCAGAAGTGTGAACGGTGGTAACTTCAATCACAGCAGCTGCATCAGAACCTTCAGTCACAATCACAGCAGCTGCATCAGAATGGCCCAATTCCTCTTTATCTTGTCCAGACATCGTTAAGCAGCATCTATTTATCTATTTATAACGGTGCACAGGTTTATTTGATGACGACATATATTCCTTCAAATCCACTTTAAATGCGCGTCTTTGGCGTTCATTTATCCACATGATATCGCACATTGCATTATCTTTAATAGAATCACACATCCATTAGATACTTTGATCCTCCAATTCTATTTTGAAATGCGCGTCTTTGGCGTCCATTTATCCATATGATATCGCACATTGCATTATCTTTAATAGAATCACACATCCGACCATTAGATACTTTGATCCTCCAATTCCATTTTGAAATGCGCGTCTTTCGCGCTCATTTATTCAATCATATTGCACAGTCCATTGTTTTCAATAGCGTGACACATCCAGTAGATCCGTTTGATACCATTTTAAATGCGCGTCTTTCGCGTTCATTTATCCAATCATATTGCACAGTCCATTGTTTTCAATAGCGTGACACATCCATTAGATCCGTTTGATACCATTTTAAATGCGCATCTTTCGCGTTCATTTATCCAATTGTATTGCACATTCCATTGTTCTCAATAGCGTGACACATCCATTAGATCATTTTGATCCATCAAATTCCATTAATTGTGTCCGTATCAGAGAGTTTTTCAACTTGATTGTAGGCTCAATTTGCCTATCTAAGCCAGGATACGTCTTCAACGCGCTCACACCACATTGACTTGGGCTGTTTGTTACTCACTGTTTGATGTTTGTTGATAGTTGCATCCGATGGGTTCGAACCGGTTGAGTTTTATGGAAGGAGTTGCGTAAAGTTTCAAATAATAACGGGGAAACAATGAAAACAAAACAGGCTCCAGACTTGTACTAAAAGGGTTTCAAAACAAACAGGCGCAGCAAAAGGCTTTCAAATAAACTTAAAATGATTTCTAAACAAAGTCTTTCTTTTCAGTCTTTCATTCATTCAATCTGCGCTGTGTGTGTGTGTAGCAAGCGAGCGGTTGAAAATCTGTTTCTCGTCTGGCGTGTCCCTACACACAGCTGGGCCATAATTAATAGGAGCACCATGGTGCCATTTTACGAGGCGACCAGTGGCGGCGCTATTTAGTCAAAACTATTAAATCAAATGAAATGGCTCCTACAGTACCCACCCTGGCTACCACACACATGGTACCACCCACTGTACCCACCCTGACTACCACACCCATGGTACCACCCACTGTACCCACCCTGGCTACCACACACATGGTACCACCCACTGTACCCACCCTGGCTACCACACACATGGTACCACCCACTGTACCCACCCTGGCTACCACACCCATGGTACCACCCACTGTACCCACCCTGGCTACCACACCCATGGTACCACCCACTGTACCCACCCTGGCTACCACACACATGGTACCACCCACTGTACCCACGCTGGCTACCACACCCATGGTACCACCCACTGTACCCACCCTGGCTACCACACACATGGTACCACGCACCCACCCTGGCTACCACACACATGGTAGCACGCACCCACCCTGGCTACCACACACATGGTACCACCCACTGTACCCAAATAGTCACTTTTGGTGAGTTGTTTCTATACAATTCAGTTATATGACATTTAGGTATGACACAGGACTACACAAGCATTTTTAGTATAGAAATGTGTCAACAGACTAAAGCAGGGAACCACAATATTTTGCATACGAATTATGCAGAATGTAATATCATAACTGTCTATTATTTTTCTTGCAATTGAGCCAATTTTCCTTAGGTACGGTTTTGAGGTGTGTGTTCAACAGAATGTAGTATCAAAAACACATTCACAAAAAGTATGGGTTACGGAATGCTGAACTGCACTGTTATAATCACTAAGCCAGACCTTACCTGTGTCCCTGTATCACTTGTCTCTGCTGCCCTTTGATAAAAAAACGTCCCTATGTCCATTTTCCCTTTTTTTTGGGCATATTTCAGTCACAGTAAAAGTCACCTAGTAAAAGTGAGATAATTGACAATATCAAAACATGCTAGGGCTGTACAGAATAGTTCGAAGCTTCGTTCATAATGTTGACATTCGAATTATAAATCAACATAAAAAATTGTAATATATATATATATTTTTTGGTCAAGGTATGGCGAGTGCCATACCTTGCCATACCAGAACGATGCCCCTGGGTACCACCCACCCACTAAGGCTGTCTCCGAAGCCTGTTTTTGGGATTCGAACTTTGTCAGGGTTTTTCGAACGAACGTTCGAACCTTCGTTTTTTATTTAAAAAATATATAATATTATTCATTTTTTATTATTATTATTATTATAATTTTTTTTTATAAATATCCTCAAACTAAATCGTCAATTTGAATAAAGTGATTAATCTGATTCAATGAGTATTTTTCTTTTTATTAAATCAACTTTCCAGCCCCAGCCCAGGGAGAAGCCCCAGCCCAACTAAATCAATTAAATCAACTTTCTTTAATGAATATAACTTATCAGTTTCTTTAACAACTATAATATTAGTGTAGCCTAATCTGTATCTGCAACTGTGAAGAAAAAACCCATTGGTTTAAACAGAATGAATAAAAAAATAAAAAGAATTATAAAAAAAATTTAAAGAATCTATTAAAAATAAAAAATTTGAATGTTGATTTAGAATTCGAATGCCAACGTAACGAACGAAGGTTCGAAGGTTCGAACGTTTGGGCTCAGCCCTAGCACCCACGCACCCACCCTGGCTACCATACACATACACATGGTACAATTTTAAAGTACTGTTTTGGGGGATTTGTACTTTACTCAAGTATTATTAGGTTTGTATACTTTGTACTTTTACTCAATTACATTTCAGAGGAAAAAAACATACTTTTTACTCCTTACATTTCAAATGCAGACCTACAAAGTACAAATCTCACATGTCCAACCATTTTAATTAGTATTTGAATTGTTTATCTGGCCGAACTAATGTTAACGTTATTAATCCTGCGACCGCAGGTAAACAGCCAATCAAATCCCCATCAATGGAAAATGAACCCGCCCATACTCATGCTGATAGGTCCTTGTGCAACACTAGAAAGCATGGATCTTTGATTAAACACCTGCTATCAGAAGAATAGACAGTCAGATCCGCATTATGCTGTGGTTAATATTGTGATATTATTCAGGTTACTCCAGTATTCTGTCTTTAATATTGTGATATTATTCAGGGTACTCCAGTATTCTGTCTTTAATATTGTGATATTATTCAGGGTACTCCAGAATTCGCTCTTTAATATTGTGATATTATTCAGGGTACTCCAGTATTCTGTTTTTAATATTGTGATATTATTCAGGGTACTCCAGTATTCTGCCTTTAATATTGTGATATTATTCAGGGTACTCCAGTATTCTGTCTTTAATATTGTGATATTATTCAGGGTACTCCAGTATTCTGTGGTTAATATTATGATATTATTCAGGGTACTCCAGTATTCTGTCTTTAATATTGTGATATTATTCAGGGTACTCCAGTATTCTGTGGTTAATATTGTGATATTATTCAGGATACTCCAGTATTCTGTCTTTAATATTGTGATATTATTCAGGGTACTCCAGTATTCGCTCTTTAATATTGTGATATTATTCAGGGTACTCCAGTATTCTGTGGTTAATATTGTGATATTATTCAGGATAATCCAGTATGCTGTGGTTAATATTGTGATATTATTCAGGGTACACCAGTATTCACTCTTTAATATTGTGATATTATTCAGGGTACTCCAGTATTCTGCCTTTAATATTGTGATATTATTCAGGATAATCCAGTATTCTGCCTTTAATATTGTGATATTATTCAGGATAATCCAGTATTCTGCCTTTAATATTGTGATATTATTCAGGATAATCCAGTATGCTGCGGTTAATATTGTGATATTATTCAGGATACACCATTCTGTTTTTAATATTGTGATATTATTCATGCTGTGATGTGAATGCCGTCCATGTTAGTTTACCTTCAATGGAGAAGTGCATTAAATAATTAAATAAATATAAATAAAAGCAGAGTGTATGCTTGGTTTCATTCCAGCCTTGCCTAAACACCAGCTGATGATTTCACTAATTGGCTCACCTCTTCAACTAACTCACCTGGTGCAATGTATAGTTAAAATGAAAACTTGGCCCATTAAGTACATTTAAAAGTAGGACTTTTTTACTTTTACTCAAGTGTGTTTTTAGCCAGATACTTTGACTTTTACTTGAGTCAGATTTTGAGACAGTACCCATACTTTCACTTAGGTATAATTTCTGGGTACTTTTGACACCGCGTAGGGAAACACGATACACACAGACAGACACGTATGATGCACGGTATGGTACACGCTTGCAAACACATGCGTGTCCAACGCGATAAGCACACTAGTGGGCATCACTAACAGCTGACTCTCTGGAGTGATCTGACCTTCACTTGATGTCTCGGGCGTCTCTGTGTCAGTGGAGGCGATGGGATCAGGGAGGCAGACGTGCTCTCTGCAATGCTAATGGAGAACGCCCAAGCTAGCAGACACACACACACACATACACGCACGACACACACACGACACACACACACACACACACACACACACGACATGACACGCATAATAGCGAGGGAATATTATCAGATATTTGGCCAATGAAATTCCTTACCAATGAAATGTATTCACCAATGTGTTTGTAAAGGTGTCTTATTAATAACACACATAAAAAGATTTAAATTCAACTCCTGTAGCAAAACCTGTGACAGCTGCTGAACCTCGAGGTCCCCGGGAAGCTTATCTGTGAAAGATTTAACATTTAACTGTCTGCCTTAAGTATGTTGTGAGGTGTCAAACTCTGGGGTTTTCATGATTATGAATCGATTGAAATCATTTACTTTGCACTAAAAGCAAAGCTCCTTGGACGACGTGGTGGCAATGCTGGTTCACCAGAGCTCAAGCACCAACCATCCACTCTTCTTAACCTTTTCACTGCCGCACGACAGACGGTTAACCCTTTCACTGTGACAATACAGAAGGTTAGCCCTTTACTATCACACAACCGACGGCGATGCTCCATCATTAGCATCATTAGCTCCGCATCCGCTAATGATGCTAATGATGGAGCATCGCCATCGGTTGTGTGATAGTAAAGGGCTAACCTTCTGTCATGTGGCAGTGAAATGGTTAACCACGTCGAAGGGCTCTTACAATGTCACGAGGATCCGAGTGGCTCTCTCTCTTTTTTTTTACATTTATTTACATTTATACCCAGGCAAGCAAGTAAGAACAAATTCTTATTTTATTTATTGTCAAAAGTATGCATAATGTTGTGTTAATTGCACGACAAGAGATATGTAATGTTAATTACCTGAAATTATTCAGTTTTTTGGGGGGGGGAAACCCTGCATATATCGGTATCGGTTGATATCGGTATCGGAAATTAAGAGTTGGACAATATCGGTATATTGGTATCGGTAAAACCAATATCGAACATCCCTAGTTGTGATACGGTTTCTGCAATCGGAGGCCATGAGAAAACGACGCTAGTTGACAGGTGTTGTGCTGCAGGGGACATTGATGAACACGTGGACATCTGACTCCACCTTCATGCTACTAGGGACGCGGTGACCAGGGCTGAGATTGCGATTTTCCAGCACATCAGGTACCAGGCACGTTGGAAGGGGGGGTGCGGGGGGTGCGGCAGCGCCCCCCCCCCCCCCCCCCCCCCCCCCCAGTTATTGCAAAGAATAATTTTTTTTCTTTTTAATATCATTTATTTATTATTATTATTTTTTTTATGTTTTTTTTATGACAGTATTTATATATTTGTATATTATATACTGTAACTGTATAACTGTAACACTGTATATTATAAGTTTATCCTGCTCAAAGCACTTCACCATTTTAATAGTGTGTGTATTGAGCCGTACTGTATTGTAGCCATTCTCCACTCTGTTAAATAAAGTTTTCATTCATTCATTACACTACTGTACGTACACAATCATACGTGTAAAACCGACAAGATTGCAGCAGAGTAGATTTTCGAGTGATGACAGACTGTCACAGACTGATTGAATGAGAGGTGAAACAACTAATTGTATTCACCTCCCGTCTCCCGCCCTTCCCACGCGCCACGAACCACTGAGCTACTGTGATACAGTGATTGCGCAGACAGTCGATTTTAGCTAGTAGTCAGACTTTGCTAGCACAGAATGTCTCACTCGCAGAAAAGAAAAATATCAGATTTCTTTTCAAAACGTCCCGCCGGTCCCAGTGACAGTCCCACTAAATCTGATAAACGTCAGAGAGAGACAGAGACGACAGGTTCAGCCTCAGCATCAGGTATTGAAGAGTTAACTGAGTCTGTTCCCCTATACCCCCCCTCGGGCGCCAGGGGCTTCCACTGAGAGGTGATGCCAATAGGAATGGGGTGTTATGGCAGCTCATGATGGAAAGAGTGCGCACCGAGTCTGATCCCGAGTTGAAGAATTGGCTCCAAAAGAGAGACAACTGGATGTCCAACAACATCCAAAACGAAATCTTACAGCTGTTTGCCCATGATATTCAGCGCAAAGCATCCAAAAGCCCATTCTTTGGCTTGAGCGCTGACGGAACCACTGATGTCACTGGAAATGAACAATTCTCGTGTAATATACAGTTCGCAGATGACAACGTGGAAGCTCAGAACTTCTTTTGGGGTTTTTACAATGCCCGGCCCAGACACAACAGCCGAGACGCTGTTTTTGTGTATAAAAGACATTATTTTACGCCTCAACCTGCCCATGGAGAGGCTGATAGGATACTGTTTTGACGGGGCCAGCAACATGTCTGGGGGGTACAGGCTAGACTAAAGGAAATGTGTCCCGAAATGTGTTCTCAACTACGGAAAAAAAAAAATCTCAAAGGCCGCACCCCCTACCGATTTAAAGTTCCAACGTGACTGTCAGGTACAACTCTTTTTTTGTATCCACTTTTTCTCCCCATTTTAAATTTTTCTCCCATCCCAATTTCGTATTTTATCCAATTCTTCCCTCCCCCATCAGGTACTACTTTGTGTGAAATACGATACAACATGTCCTCACGGAAAGTCGGCGGCCGGGCTGATCAAACCGGAGACTCTACCTCCAACAGACAGGTGCAGCCGCACAGCGTTCTCTCCGTGCCTAATATCTCCGAACCCAGGACCGGATGCTGCTGCAGAGCATGTCTTGGACCCTAGTGACTATATGGATGGATGGATGGTAGTAGGGGTTAGGGTTAGCAGCCAGCTCCAGCACTAGGCCCCAGTGACTGTGGATGGATGGATGGTAGGGTTCACGGTTAGCAGCCAGCTCCAGCACTAGGCCCCAGTGACTGTGGATGGATGGATGGATGGTAGGGTTCACGGTTAGCAGCCAGCTCCAGCACTAGGCCCCAGTGACTGTGGATGGATGGATGGTAGGGTTCACGGTTAGCAGCCAGCTCCAGCACTAGGCCCCAGTGACTGTGGATGGATGGATGGATGGTAGGGTTCATGGTTAGCAGCCAGCTCCAGCACTAGGCCCCAGTGACTGTGGATGGATGGATGGATGGTCGGGTTCACGGTTAGCAGCCAGCTCCAGCACTAGGCCCCAGTGACTGTGGATGGATGGATGGATGGATGGTAGGGTTCATGGTTAGCAGCCAGCTCCAGCACTAGGCCCCAGTGACTGTGGATGGATGGATGGATGGTAGGGTTCATGGTTAGCAGCCAGCTCCAGCACTAGGCCCCAGTGACTGTGGATGGATGGATGGATGGTAGGGTTCATGGTTAGCAGCCAGCTCCAGCACTAGGCCCCAGTGACTGTGGATGGATGGATGGTAGGGTTCATGGTTAGCAGCCAGCTCCAGCACTAGGCCCCAGTGACTGTGGATGGATGGATGGTAGGGTTCATGGTTAGCAGCCAGCTCCAGCACTAGGCCTCAGTGACTGTGGATGGATGGATGGATGGTAGGGTTCACGGTTAGCAGCCAGCTCCAGCACTAGGCCCCAGTGACTGTGGATGGATGGATGGTAGGGTTCATGGTTAGCAGCCAGCTCCAGCACTAGGCCCCAGTGACTGTGGATGGATGGATGGTAGGGTTCACGGTTAGCAGCCAGCTCCAGCACTAGGCCCCAGTGACTGTGGATGGATGGATGGTAGGGTTCATGGTTAGCAGCCAGCTCCAGCACTAGGCCCCAGTGACTGTGGATGGATGGATGGTAGGGTTCACGGTTAGCAGCCAGCTCCAGCACTAGGCCCCAGTGACTGTGGATGGATGGATGGATGGTAGGGTTCATGGTTAGCAGCCAGCTCCAGCACTAGGCCCCAGTGACTGTGGATGGATGGATGGATGGATGGTAGGGTTCATGGTTAGCAGCCAGCTCCAGCACTAGGCCCCAGTGACTGTGGATGGATGGATGGATGGTAGGGTTCATGGTTAGCAGCCAGCTCCAGCACTAGGCCCCAGTGACTGTGGATGGATGGATGGATGGTAGGGTTCATGGTTAGCAGCCAGCTCCAGCACTAGGCCCCAGTGACTGTGGATGGATGGATGGATGGTAGGGTTCATGGTTAGCAGCCAGCTCCAGCACTAGGCCCCAGTGACTGTGGATGGATGGATGGTAGGGTTCACGGTTAGCAGCCAGCTCCAGCACTAGGCCCCAGTGACTGTGGATGGATGGATGGATGGTAGGGTTCATGGTTAGCAGCCAGCTCCAGCACTAGGCCTCAGTGACCGTGGATGGATGGATGGATGGTCGGGTTCACGGTTAGCAGCCAGCTCCAGCACTAGGCCCCAGTGACTGTGGATGGATGGATGGTAGGGTTCATGGTTAGCAGCCAGCTCCAGCACTAGACCCCATGGCTCCTGAGCAGCTACTCCGGGTCACAAGCTGTAATTGTAATGGAGATTGCGGCAACCGGCGGTGCAGCTGCAAGAAGAATGGTGTGAAGTGTATCTCAGTGTGTGGACATTGTAAAGGCATTCCATGCAAACATTTTATTCCTGATGGTGTGTAGGGTCTGGAGACTCTCTGAGACATTGTGGATGAGTGTTGTTTTCTAACTTAATATTTGATATATTTAAATCAACTAATAAAGCTACTTTAAAAGTGGGCATGGCCGTTTTCCCAACCAAGGAGTGGTTTCAGTACAAAATAAACGTTTTGCAATCGGTTCAGAATCATGAACCTAGTCTGACATCTCACACGGCAAAAATAAACATTTACAATTTTTCACAGATAAGGTTCCGGGTATTTTCAGCAGCTGTCGCTGGTTTTCAGGATTTAATTTAAATATTTGTATGTGTTATTACTAGACACCTTTACAAACACATTGGTGAAGAGATTTCTTGGTAAGGAATTTATTTATTCCGAGATTTATATTTTTTTATATTTCCCTGACTATAAGCACACACACAACATGAGACATGTGCACGCGCTCGTGCATTCACACACACACACACACACACACACACACACACACACACACACACACACACACACACACACACACACACACACACACACACACACACACACACACACACACACACACACACACACACACACACACACACACACACACACACACACACACACACACACACACACTTCACTCAGACCCTATGGAGCCTCCTCTCCTTCACTCAGACCCTATGGAGCCTCCTCTCCTTCACTCAGACCCTATGGAGCCTCCTCTCCTTCACTCAGACCCTATGGAGCCTCCTCTCCTTCACTCAGACCCTATGGAGCCTCCTCTCCTTCACTCAGACCCTATGGAGCCTCCTCTCCTTCACTCAGACCCTATGGAGCCTCCTCTCCTTCACTCAGACCCTATGGAGCCTCCTCTCCTTCACTCAGACCCTATGGAGCCTCCTCTCCTTCACTCAGACCCTATGGAGCAACTCAATCAATCAGTTCCAATGGCAGTGCAAGGACAGCGGGAAACAGAAGGACAACCATATATATATATTTATTTATGTATCCCGTTCCACACCAGAGGGTTACTGAATCTTAATGCACGCTGCACACACTGATCCTGTGACTGGCTTCAGCACTAAAGGTCCCCCGGAGTTTGCACTGAATTAGGAGAATCCGCTTTTAGCTTCTGTGGCCGCGATATGTGGAACGTTTTGCAAATGCACTTTAAAACTCATTAGTGTCCTTGTATCTTTAATAGCCGACCATTTTACTGCAGTCTGCGGTTGTTTTTAATTATTTTGAATGTTCTAATTGATTTAGCTTTTCTGTTTCGACACATGCTGTGTTTCCTACACGAGATCTCGCTCTGAATGATCCTCCGAGGTTAAATAAAGATCAAATAGAAAATTGAAATTACTTTATTTATATGTAGCACCTTTCATACATGGATTGTAGCTCAAAGTGCTTCACAGCAAATACCATAAAATGAACATAGGCCTAACAATAGCATACAGTTGACAGAATAAAAGCAATGCATAAAGTGCAGACATAAGAAGATGTATAAAAAGACTATAAAAGTAGTGCAATGTAGAAAGTGCAGACATAATAATAGGCATAAAAGAAGTACAAGATTCCCCCCCCCCCCCCCCCCCCCCCAGAACAGCCAGACCCCCAAACACCCCACACATCAATCCCCACCACATCCCCATCCTAGACCCCCCCCCCCCCTGATAAAGCATGTCATGACAAGACACCCCCCCCCTGATAAAGCACGTCATGTGAACCTCCGGGATCCAGCAGCCACGGCAGCCAAGGCCCCAACCAAACAGACCCCCCCCCCCCCCCAGAGCCAAACACCAGTCTCCCCCACACGCCCCGACGGACCCCGGCCAGTCCCCACCACTGAACTCTCCAACTCACAGACCCCCCAGGGACCCCCCGCATGAAGAACCCACCACAACCCCCACAGCGCCCCAAAACATCCCACTGGTCCCAGTGCCCTCCCAGACCATCCACAGTTCCACACGCCCCCCATCCAACCACCACCATGTCCATCCAACCACCACCATGTCCATCCAACCACCACCATGTCCATCCAACCACCACCATGTCCATCCACCACGAACAGCCAGAATCACAGCTCCGCCGCCACCCCCCCCCCCCCCCCTCAGCACGGCCACAGGTCATGGAGCACACGACCCCCCCCCCCCCCCCCCCCCCCCCCTCCGGCACGGCCACAGGTCATGGAGCACACGACCCCCCCCCGCCCCCTCCGGCACGGCCACAGGTCATGGAGCACACGACCCCCCCCCCCTCCCCTTCCGGCACGGCACGCGTTCGCGTTCTGCAATCTGATTGGCCACTGACGTTTCTGGTCATGTGACATGTGCGCCAATCGTGTGACGCCTGTTTCTGCGCCTATGTCCGCCTCGAACAGCCTGCAAACTACCTAACGCCTAGTTTATCACTGGTTAAGCTTAGGGGACTCTTTCGAAGTTGGTTAAGGTTAGAGTTTGGAATCAGGGCTGGAATTATATCGCCCTGCTCTAAGACAAACTCTAACCTTAACCAACTTCGAAAGAGTGCCTAAGCTTAACCAGTGATAGAAACAGCCGTCACACGATTGGCGCAGATGTCACATGACCGGAAGCGTCAGTGGCCAATCAGTTCGCAGAACGCGAACACGGAACTGGAAATCGGTTGGTAAAAGTATTGACGCCCCCCGGCACAATGACAGGCACGGTGCCACAATGGTGGATGATAACGTGAACAACACACCACCTCAAAATGTTCCCTTTTTACCAAAAGATACACCCCTCTTGACCAACCGCCTGTGCATATTGATTTGGAAGCTTGTTGGGTATCTGAGCCGTCACAGGATGATTCTCTGGAAACTAGTGACCTGAGAAACGTATGGAAAAATGAAAAAAATATATTTACTCCAGAGATGCTATCCACCCTGCTAGATGTGATAACGCTGTATGCATATTGACAGGAAAGCCGCCCCAGTGCAGAGCTGTTTTAATAAAAGGCAACCAATCCTATTATAGGAGAAAGGATGTCGTTGACAATAGCTCCTGAGTGGCTTTGTCCATTTCCCTGTGTGTCACTTCACAATTCAACAGTGTTGTAGTACTCCAGTCCAGGACTGATAAATACAGTTGTTTTTATACAAATAAATTGTAATAGGCCCTAATCATTTGGCATAAGATATTGATGGCTATACTCTCCTAAAGCATCCAACGCGGTACCGTCCAATGGCGCACTGTTTTTTATTTTCGGCACTATTTTCTCATTTTTGGGCGGAGGGACACCATTTTTTGTGGCCATATTACGAACA
>NW_028169361.1:0-93354 GCF_963971535.1 Notolepis coatsorum | reverse complement strand
GAGAGAGAACTGCACCCTGAGAGAGGGAACTTCACCCTGAGTGAGAGAACTGCACCCTGAGAGAGGGAACTGCACCCTGAGAGAGAGAACTGCACCCTGAGAGAGAGAACTGCACCCTGAGAGAGAGAACTGCACCCTGAGAGAGGGAACTGCACCCTGAGAGAGGGAACTGCACCCTGAGAGAGAGAACTGCACCCTGAGAGATAATTGCACCCTGAGAGAGGGAACTGCACCCTGAGAGAGAGAACTGCACCCTGAGAGAGAACTGCACCCTGAGAGGGAACTGCACCCTGAGAGAGAGAACTGCACCCTGAGAGAGAACTGCACCCTGAGAGAGAGAACTGCACCCTGAGAGAGAACTGCACCCTGAGAGGGAACTGCACCCTGAGAGGGAACTGCACCCTGAGAGAGAGAACTGCACCCTGAGAGAGAACTGCACCCTGAGAGAGGGAACTGCACCCTGAGAGAGAGAACTGCACCCTGAGAGAGGGAACTGCACCCTGAGAGAGGGAACTGCACCCTGAGAGAGAGAACTGCACACTGAGAGATAATTGCACCCTGAGAGAGGGAACTGCACCCTGAGAGAGGGAACTGCACCTTGAGAGAGAGAACTGCACCCTGAGAGAGAACTGCACCCTGAGAGAGAGAACTGCACCCTGAGAGAGAGAACTGCACCCTGAGAGAGAACTGCACCCTGAGAGAGGGAACTGCACCCTGAGAGAGAGAACTGCACCCTGAGAGAGAGAACTGCACCCTGAGAGAGAGAACTGTACCCTGAGAGAGAGAACTGCACCCTGAGAGAGGGAACTGCACCCTGAGAGAGAACTGCACCCTGAGAGAGGGAACTGCACCCTGAGAGAGGGAACTGCACCCTGAGAGAGAGAACTGCACCCTGAGAGAGGGAACTGCACCCTGAGAGAGATAACTGCACCCTGAGAGAGGGAACTGCACCCTGAGAGAGGGAACTGCACCCTGAGAGAGGGAACTGCACCCTGAGAGAGAGAACTGCACCCTGAGAGAGGGAACTGCACCCTGAGAGAGGGAACTGCACCCTGAGAGAGATAACTGCACCCTGAGAGAGGGAACTGCACCCTGAGAGAGGGAACTGCACCCTGAGAGAGGGAACTGCACCCTGAGAGAGTGAACTGCACCCTGAGAGAGGGAACTGCACCCTGAGAGAGGGAACTGCACCCTGAGAGAGAAAACTGCACCCTGAGAGAGAACTGCACCCTGAGAGAGGGAACTGCACCCTGAGAGAGGGACCTGCACCCTGAGAGAGAGACCTGCACCCTGAGAGAGGGAACTGCACCCTGAGAGAGGGAACTGCACCCTGAGAGAGTGAACTGCACCCTGAGAGAGGGAACTGCACCCTGAGAGAGGGACCTGCACCCTGAGAGAGGGACCTGCACCCTGAGAGAGGGAACTGCACCCTGAGAGAGGGAACTGCACCCTGAGAGAGGGAACTGCACCCTGAGAGAGTGAACTGCACCCTGAGAGAGGGACCTGCACCCTGAGAGAGGGAACTGCACCCCGAGAGAGGGAACTGCACCCTGAGAGAGTGAAATGCACCCTGAGAGAGGGAACTGCACCCTGAGAGAGGGAACTGCACCCTGAGAGAGAGAACTGCACCCTGAGAGAGGGAACTGCACCCTGAGAGAGATAACTGCACCCTGAGAGAGGGAACTGCACCCTGAGAGAGATAACTGCACCCTGAGAGAGGGAGAACTGCACCCTGAGAGAGAGAACTGCACCCTGAGAGAGGGAACTGCACCCTGAGAGAGAGAACTGCACCCTGAGAGAGAGAGAACTGCACCCTGAGAGAGGGAACTGCACCCTGAGAGAGAGAACTGCACCCTGAGAGAGAACTGCACCCTGAGAGAGGGAACTGCACCCTGAGAGAGAGAACTGCACCCTGAGAGAGGGAACTTCACCCTGAGTGAGAGAACTGCACCCTGAGAGAGGGAACTGCACCCTGAGAGAGAGAACTGCACCCTGAGAGAGAGAACTGCACCCTGAGAGAGAGAACTGCACCCTGAGAGAGGGAACTGCACCCTGAGAGAGGGAACTGCACCCTGAGAGAGAGAACTGCACCCTGAGAGATAATTGCACCCTGAGAGAGGGAACTGCACCCTGAGAGAGAGAACTGCACCCTGAGAGAGAACTGCACCCTGAGAGGGAACTGCACCCTGAGAGAGAGAACTGCACCCTGAGAGAGAACTGCACCCTGAGAGAGAGAACTGCACCCTGAGAGAGAACTGCACCCTGAGAGGGAACTGCACCCTGAGAGGGAACTGCACCCTGAGAGAGAGAACTGCACCCTGAGAGAGAACTGCACCCTGAGAGAGAGAACTGCACCCTGAGAGAGAGAACTGCACCCTGAGAGAGAACTGCACCCTGAGAGAGGGAACTGCACCCTGAGAGAGGGAACTGCACCCTGAGAGAGAGAACTGCACCCTGAGAGAGAGAACTGCACCCTGAGAGAGAGAACTGTACCCTGAGAGAGAGAACTGCACCCTGAGAGAGGGAACTGCACCCTGAGAGAGAACTGCACCCTGAGAGAGGGAACTGCACCCTGAGTGAGGGAACTGCACCCTGAGAGAGAGAACTGCACTCTGAGAGAGAACTGCACCCTGAGAGAGGGAACTGCACCCTGAGAAAGAGAACTGCACCCTGAGAGAGAGAACTGCACCCTGAGAGAGGGAACTGCACCCTGAGAGAGAGAACTGCACCCTGAGAGAGGGAACTGCACCCTGAGAGAGGGAACTGCACCCTGAGAGAGGGAACTGCACCCTGAGATAGAGAACTGCACCCTGAGAGAGGGAACTGCACCCTGAGAGAGAGAACTGCACCCTGAGAGAGGGAACTGCACACTGAGAGAGGGAACTGCACCCTGAGATAGAGAACTGCACCCTGAGAGAGGGAACTGCACCCTGAGAGAGAGAACTGCACCCTGAGAGAGGGAACTGCACCCTGAGAGAGAGAACTGCACCCTGAGAGAGGGAACTGCACCCTGAGAGAGATAACTGCACCCTGAGAGAGAACTGCACCCTGAGAGAGAGAACTGCACCCTGAGAGAGAACTGCACACTGAGAGAGGGAACTGCACCCTGAGAGAGAGAACTGAGAGAGGGAACTGCACCCTGAGAGAGGGAACTGCACCCTGAGAGAGAGAACTGCACCCTGAGAGAGAGAACTGCACCCTGAGAGAGTGAACTGCACCCTGAGAGAGGGAACTGCACCCTGAGAGAGGGAACTGCACCCTGAGAGAGAGAACTGCACCCTGAGAGAGGGAACTGCACCCTGAGAGAGTGAACTGCACCCTGAGAGAGGGAACTGCACCCTGAGAGAGGGAACTGCACCCTGAGAGAGAGAACTGCACCCTGAGAGAGGGAACTGCACCCTGAGAGAGATAACTGCACCCTGAGAGAGGGAACTGCACCCTGAGAGAGATAACTGCACCCTGAGAGAGGGAGAACTGCACCCTGAGAGAGAGAACTGCACCCTGAGAGAGGGAGAACTGCACCCTGAGAGAGAGAACTGCACCCTGAGAGAGGGAACTGCACCCTGAGAGAGGGAACTGCACTCTGAGAGAGAGAACTGCACCCTGAGAGAGGGAACTGCACCCTGAGAGAGAACTGCACCCTGAGAGAGAACTGCACCCTGAGAGAGAGAACTGCACCCTGAGAGAGAGAACTGCACCCTGAGAGAGAGAACTGCACCCTGAGAGAGAGAACTGCACCATGAGAGAGAGAACTGCACCCTGAGAGAGGGAACTGCACCCTGAGAGAGAGAACTGCACCATGAGAGAGAGAACTGCACACTGAGAGAGAAAACTGCACCCTGAGAGAGGGAACTGCACCCTGAGAGAGAGAACTGCACCCTGAGAGAGAGAACTGCACCCTGAGAGAGAGAACTGCACCCTGAGAGAGAACTGCACCCTGAGAGAGAGAGAACTGTACCCTGAGAGAGAGAACTGCACCCTGAGAGAGAGAACTGCACCCTGAGAGAGAGAACTGCACCCTGAGAGAGGGAACTGCACCCTGAGAGAGAGAACTGCACCCTGAGAGAGAACTGCACCCTGAGAGAGGGAACTGCACCCTGAGAGAGGGAACTGCACCCTGAGAGAGAGAACTGCACCCTGAGAGAGAGAACTGCACCCTGAGAGCGGGAACTGCACCCTGAGAGAGAGAACTGCACCCTGAGAGAGAGAACTGTACCCTGAGAGAGGGAACTGCACCCTGAGAGAGGGAACTGCACCCTGAGAGAGAGAACTGCACCCTGAGAGAGAACTGCACCCTGAGAGGAAACTGCACCCTGAGAGAGAGAACTGCACCCTGAGAGAGAACTGCACCCTGAGAGAGAGAACTGCACCCTGAGAGAGAACTGCACCCTGTGAGGGAACTGCACCCTGAGAGGGAACTGCACCCTGAGAGAGAGAACTGCACCCTGAGAGAGAACTGCACCCTGAGAGAGAGAACTGCACCCTGAGAGAGAGAACTGCACCCTGAGAGAGGGAACTGCACCCTGAGAGAGGGAACTGCACCCTGATAGAGAACTGCACCCTGAGAGAGGGAACTGCACCCTGAGAGAGAGAACTGCACCCTGAGAGAGGGAGAACTGCACCCTGAGAGAGAGAACTGCACCCTGAGAGAGAGAACTGCACCCTGAGAGAGGGAACTGCACCCTGAGAGAGAACTGCACCCTGAGAGAGGGAACTGCACCCTGAGAGAGAGAACTGCACCCTGAGAGAGAACTGCACCCTGAGAGAGAGAACTGCACCCTGAGAGAGGGAACTGCACCCCGAGAGAGAGAACTGCACCCTGAGAGAGGGAACTTCACCCTGAGTGAGAGAACTGCACCCTGAGAGAGGGAACTGCACCCTGAGAGAGAGAACTGCACCCTGAGAGAGAGAACTGCACCCTGAGAGAGAGAACTGCACCCTGAGAGAGGGAACTGCACCCTGAGAGAGGGAACTGCACCCTGAGAGAGAGAACTGCACCCTGAGAGATAATTGCACCCTGAGAGAGGGAACTGCACCCTGAGAGAGGGAACTGCACCCTGAGAGAAGGAACTGCACCCTGAGAGAGAACTGCACCCTGAGAGAGAGAACTGCACCCTGAGAGAGAGAACTGCACCCTGAGAGAGAACTGCACCCTGAGAGAGGGAACTGCACCCTGAGAGAGAGAACTGCACCCTGAGAGAGAGAACTGCACCCTGAGAGAGAGAACTGTACCCTGAGAGAGAGAACTGCACCCTGAGAGAGGGAACTGCACCCTGAGAGAGAACTGCACCCTGAGAGAGGGAACTGCACCCTGAGAGAGGGAACTGCACCCTGAGAGAGAGAACTGCACCCTGAGAGAGAGAACTGCACCCTGAGAGAGGGAACTGCACCCTGAGAGAGATAACTGCACCCTGAGAGAGGGAACTGCACCCTGAGAGAGGGAACTGCACCCTGAGAGAGGGAACTGCACCCTGAGAGAGAGAACTGCACCCTGAGAGAGTGAACTGCACCCTGAGAGAGGGAACTGCACCCTGAGAGAGGGAACTGCACCCTGAGAGAGAGAACTGCACCCTGAGAGAGAACTGCACCCTGAGAGAGGGAACTGCACCCTGAGAGAGGGACCTGCACCCTGAGAGAGGGACCTGCACCCTGAGAGAGGGAACTGCACCCTGAGAGAGGGAACTGCACCCTGAGAGAGAGAACTGCACCCTGAGAGAGAACTGCACCCTGAGAGGGAACTGCACCCTGAGAGGGAACTGCACCCTGAGAGAGAGAACTGCACCCTGAGAGAGAACTGCACCCTGAGAGAGAGAACTGCACCCTGAGAGAGAGAACTGCACCCTGAGAGAGAACTGCACCCTGAGAGAGGGAACTGCACCCTGAGAGAGGGAACTGCACCCTGAGAGAGAGAACTGCACCCTGAGAGAGAGAACTGCACCCTGAGAGAGAGAACTGTACCCTGAGAGAGAGAACTGCACCCTGAGAGAGGGAACTGCACCCTGAGAGAGAACTGCACCCTGAGAGAGGGAACTGCACCCTGAGAGAGGGAACTGCACCCTGAGAGAGAGAACTGCACCCTGAGAGAGAGAACTGCACCCTGAGAGAGGGAACTGCACCCTGAGAGAGAGAACTGCACCCTGAGAGAGAGAACTGCACCCTGAGAGAGGGAACTGCACCCTGAGAGAGAGAACTGCACCCTGAGAGAGGGAACTGCACCCTGAGAGAGGGAACTGCACCCTGAGAGAGGGAACTGCACCCTGAGATAGAGAACTGCACCCTGAGAGAGGGAACTGCACCCTGAGAGAGAGAACTGCACCCTGAGAGAGGGAACTGCACACTGAGAGAGGGAACTGCACCCTGAGATAGAGAACTGCACCCTGAGAGAGGGAACTGCACCCTGAGAGAGAGAACTGCACCCTGAGAGAGGGAACTGCACCCTGAGAGAGAGAACTGCACCCTGAGAGAGAACTGCACCCTGAGAGAGGGAACTGCACCCTGAGAGAGATAACTGCACCCTGAGAGAGAACTGCACCCTGAGAGAGAGAACTGCACCCTGAGAGAGAACTGCACACTGAGAGAGGGAACTGCACCCTGAGAGAGAGAACTGAGAGAGGGAACTGCACCCTGAGAGAGGGAACTGCACCCTGAGAGAGAGAACTGCACCCTGAGAGAGAGAACTGCACCCTGAGAGAGTGAACTGCACCCTGAGAGAGGGAACTGCACCCTGAGAGAGGGAACTGCACCCTGAGAGAGAGAACTGCACCCTGAGAGAGGGAACTGCACCCTGAGAGAGTGAACTGCACCCTGAGAGAGGGAACTGCACCCTGAGAGAGGGAACTGCACCCTGAGAGAGAGAACTGCACCCTGAGAGAGGGAACTGCACCCTGAGAGAGATAACTGCACCCTGAGAGAGGGAACTGCACCCTGAGAGAGATAACTGCACCCTGAGAGAGGGAGAACTGCACCCTGAGAGAGAGAACTGCACCCTGAGAGAGGGAGAACTGCACCCTGAGAGAGAGAACTGCACCCTGAGAGAGGGAACTGCACCCTGAGAGAGGGAACTGCACCCTGAGAGAGAGAACTGCACCCTGAGAGAGGGAACTGCACCCTGAGAGAGAACTGCACCCTGAGAGAGAACTGCACCCTGAGAGAGAGAACTGCACCCTGAGAGAGAGAACTGCACCCTGAGAGAGAGAACTGCACCCTGAGAGAGAGAACTGCACCATGAGAGAGAGAACTGCACCCTGAGAGAGGGAACTGCACCCTGAGAGAGAGAACTGCACCATGAGAGAGAGAACTGCACCCTGAGAGAGAGAACTGCACCCTGAGAGAGGGAACTGCACCCTGAGAGAGAGAACTGCACCCTGAGAGAGAGAACTGCACCCTGAGAGAGAGAACTGCACCCTGAGAGAGAACTGCACCCTGAGAGAGAGAACTGTACCCTGAGAGAGAGAACTGCACCCTGAGAGAGAGAACTGCACCCTGAGAGAGAGAACTGCACCCTGAGAGAGGGAACTGCACCCTGAGAGAGAGAACTGCACCCTGAGAGAGAACTGCACCCTGAGAGAGGGAACTGCACCCTGAGAGAGGGAACTGCACCCTGAGAGAGAGAACTGCACCCTGAGAGAGAGAACTGCACCCTGAGAGAGGGAACTGCACCCTGAGAGAGAGAACTGCACCCTGAGAGAGAGAACTGTACCCTGAGAGAGGGAACTGCACCCTGAGAGAGGGAACTGCACCCTGAGAGAGAGAACTGCACCCTGAGAGAGAACTGCACCCTGAGAGGGAACTGCACCCTGAGAGAGAGAACTGCACCCTGAGAGAGAACTGCACCCTGAGAGAGAGAACTGCACCCTGAGAGAGAACTGCACCCTGAGAGAGGGAACTGCACCCTGAGAGAGGGAACTGCACCCTGAGAGAGAGAACTGCACCCTGAGAGAGATAACTGCACCCTGAGAGAGGGAACTGTACCCTGAGAGAGAGAACTGCACCCTGAGAGAGAGAACTGTACCCTGAGAGAGAGAACTGCACCCTGAGAGAGAGAACTGCACCCTGAGAGAGAGAACTGCACCCTGAGAGAGAGAACTGCACCCTGAGAGAGGGAACTGCACCCTGAGAGAGAGAACTGCACCCTGAGAGAGAGAACTGCACCCTGAGAGAGGGAACTGCACCCTGAGAGAGAGAACTGCACCCTGAGAGAGGGAACTGCACCCTGAGAGAGGGAACTGTACCCTGAGAGAGAGAACTGCACCCTGAGAGAGAGAATTGCACCCTGAGAGAGGGAACTGCACCCTGAGAGAGGGAACTGCACCCTGAGAGAGAGAACTGCACCCTGAGAGAGAGAACTGCACCCTGAGAGAGGGAACTGCACCCTGACTGCACCCTGAGAGAGGGAACTGCACCCTGAGAGAGAGAACTGCACCCTGAGAGAGAGAACTGCACCCTGAGAGAGAGAACTGCACCCTGAGAGAGAGAACTGCACCCTGAGAGAGGGAACTGCACCCTGAGAGAGGGAACTGCACCCTGAGAGAGGGAACTGCACCCTGAGAGAGGGAACTGCACCCTGAGAGAGGGAACTGCACCCTGAGAGAGTGAACTGCACCCTGAGAGAGGGAACTGCACCCTGAGAGAGGGAACTGCACCCGAGAGAGGGAACTGCACCCTGAGAGAGAGAACTGCACCCTGAGAGAGGGAACTGCACCCTGAGAGAGAACTGCACCCTGAGAGAGGGAACTGCACCCTGAGAGAGAGAACTGCACCCTGAGAGAGGGAGAACTGCACCCTGAGAGAGAGAACTGCACCCTGAGAGAGGGAGAACTGCACCCTGAGAGAGAGAACTGCACCCTGAGAGAGGGAACTGCACCCTGAGAGAGAACTGCACCCTGAGAGAGGGAACTGCACCCTGAGAGAGAGAACTGCACCCTGAGAGAGGGAGAACTGCACCCTGAGAGAGAGAACTGCACCCTGAGAGAGGGAGAACTGCACCCTGAGAGAGAGAACTGCACCCTGAGAGAGGGAACTGCACCCTGAGAGAGGGAACTGCACCCTGAAAGAGGGAACTGCACCCCGAGAGAGGGAACTGCACCCTGAGAGAGGGAACTGCACCCTGAGAGAGGGAACTGCACCCTGAGAGAGGGAACTGTACCCTGAGAAAGAGAACTGCACCCTGAGAGAGGGAACTGCACCCTGAGAGAGAGAACTGCACCCTGAGAGAGGGAACTGCACCCTGAGAGAGAGAACTGCACCCTGAGAGAGAGAACTGCAACCTGAGAGAGGGAACTGCACCCTGAGAGAGGGAACTGCACCCTGAGAGAGAGAACTGCACCCTGAGAGATAATTGCACCCTGAGAGAGGGAACTGCACCCTGAGAGAGGGAACTGCACCCTGAGAGAGAGAACTGCACCCTGAGAGAGAACTGCACCCTGAGAGAGAGAACTGCACCCTGAGAGGGAGAACTGCACCCTGAGAGAGAACTGCACCCTGAGAGAGGGAACTGCACCCTGAGAGAGAGAACTGCACCCTGAGAGAGAGAACTGTACCCTGAGAGAGAGAACTGCACCCTGAGAGAGGGAACTGCACCCTGAGAGAGAACTGCACCCTGAGAGAGGGAACTGCACCCTGAGAGAGGGAACTGCACCCTGAGAGAGAGAACTGCACCCTGAGAGAGAGAACTGTACCCTGAGAGAGAACTGCACCCTGAGAGAGGGAACTGCACCCTGATAGAGAACTGCACCCTGAGAGAGGGAACTGCACCCTGAGAGAGAGAACTGCACCCTGAGAGAGAACTGCACCCTGAGAGAGAGAACTGCACCCTGAGAGGGAGAACTGCACCCTGAGAGAGAACTGCACCCTGAGAGAGGGAACTGCACCCTGAGAGAGAGAACTGCACCCTGAGAGAGAGAACTGTACCCTGAGAGAGAGAACTGCACCCTGAGAGAGGGAACTGCACCCTGAGAGAGAACTGCACCCTGAGAGAGGGAACTGCACCCTGAGAGAGGGAACTGCACCCTGAGAGAGAGAACTGCACCCTGAGAGAGAGAACTGCACCCTGAGAGAGAACTGCACCCTGAGAGAGGGAACTGCACCCTGAGAGAGAGAACTGCAACCTGAGAGAGGGAACTGCACCCTGAGAGAGAGAACTGCACCCTGAGAGAGGGAGAACTGCACCCTGAGAGAGAGAACTGCACCCTGAGAGAGAGAACTGCACCCTGAGAGAGGGAACTGCACCCTGAGAGAGAACTGCACCCTGAGAGAGGGAACTGCACCCTGAGAGAGAGAACTGCACCCTGAGAGAGAACTGCACCCTGAGAGAGAGAACTGCACCCTGAGAGAGGGAACTGCACCCCGAGAGAGAGAACTGCACCCTGAGAGAGGGAACTTCACCCTGAGTGAGAGAACTGCACCCTGAGAGAGGGAACTGCACCCTGAGAGAGAGAACTGCACCCTGAGAGAGAGAACTGCACCCTGAGAGAGAGAACTGCAACCTGAGAGAGGGAACTGCACCCTGAGAGAGGGAACTGCACCCTGAGAGAGAGAACTGCACCCTGAGAGATAATTGCACCCTGAGAGAGGGAACTGCACCCTGAGAGAGGGAACTGCACCCTGAGAGAGAGAACTGCACCTGAGAGAGAACTGCACCCTGAGAGAGAGAACTGCACCCTGAGAGGGAGAACTGCACCCTGAGAGAGAACTGCACCCTGAGAGAGGGAACTGCACCCTGAGAGAGAGAACTGCACCCTGAGAGAGAGAACTGTACCCTGAGAGAGAGAACTGCACCCTGAGAGAGGGAACTGCACCCTGAGAGAGAACTGCACCCTGAGAGAGGGAACTGCACCCTGAGAGAGGGAACTGCACCCTGAGAGAGAGAACTGCACCCTGAGAGAGAGAACTGTACCCTGAGAGAGAGAACTGCACCCTGAGAGAGAGAACTGCACCCTGAGAGAGAGAACTGCACCCTGAGAGAGAGAACTGCACCCTGAGAGAGAGAACTGCACCCTGAGAGAGGGAACTGCACCCTGAGAGAGAGAACTGCACCCTGAGAGAGAGAACTGCACCCTGAGAGAGGGAACTGCACCCTGAGAGAGAGAACTGCACCCTGAGAGAGGGAACTGCACCCTGAGAGAGGGAACTGTACCCTGAGAGAGAGAACTGCACCCTGAGAGAGAGAATTGCACCCTGAGAGAGGGAACTGCACCCTGAGAGAGGGAACTGCACCCTGAGAGAGAGAACTGCACCCTGAGAGAGAGAACTGCACCCTGAGAGAGGGAACTGCACCCTGACTGCACCCTGAGAGAGGGAACTGCACCCTGAGAGAGAGAACTGCACCCTGAGAGAGAGAACTGCACCCTGAGAGAGAGAACTGCACCCTGAGAGAGAGAACTGCACCCTGAGAGAGGGAACTGCACCCTGAGAGAGGGAACTGCACCCTGAGAGAGGGAACTGCACCCTGAGAGAGGGAACTGCACCCTGAGAGAGGGAACTGCACCCTGAGAGAGTGAACTGCACCCTGAGAGAGGGAACTGCACCCTGAGAGAGGGAACTGCACCCGAGAGAGGGAACTGCACCCTGAGAGAGAGAACTGCACCCTGAGAGAGGGAACTGCACCCTGAGAGAGAACTGCACCCTGAGAGAGGGAACTGCACCCTGAGAGAGAGAACTGCACCCTGAGAGAGGGAGAACTGCACCCTGAGAGAGAGAACTGCACCCTGAGAGAGGGAGAACTGCACCCTGAGAGAGAGAACTGCACCCTGAGAGAGGGAACTGCACCCTGAGAGAGGGAACTGCACCCTGAGAGAGGGAACTGCACCCTGAAAGAGGGAACTGCACCCCGAGAGAGGGAACTGCACCCTGAGAGAGGGAACTGCACCCTGAGAGAGGGAACTGCACCCTGAGAGAGGGAACTGTACCCTGAGAAAGAGAACTGCACCCTGAGAGAGGGAACTGCACCCTGAGAGAGAGAACTGCACCCTGAGAGAGGGAACTGCACCCTGAGAGAGGGAACTGCACCCTGATAGAGAACTGCACCCTGAGAGAGGGAACTGCACCCTGAGAGAGAGAACTGCACCCTGAGAGAGGGAGAACTGCACCCTGAGAGAGAGAACTGCACCCTGAGAGAGAGAACTGCACCCTGAGAGAGGGAACTGCACCCTGAGAGAGAACTGCACCCTGAGAGAGAGAACTGCACCCTGAGAGAGAACTGCACCCTGAGAGAGAGAACTGCACCCTGAGAGAGGGAACTGCACCCCGAGAGAGAGAACTGCACCCTGAGAGAGGGAACTTCACCCTGAGTGAGAGAACTGCACCCTGAGAGAGGGAACTGCACCCTGAGAGAGAGAACTGCACCCTGAGAGAGAGAACTGCACCCTGAGAGAGAGAACTGCACCCTGAGAGAGGGAACTGCACCCTGAGAGAGGGAACTGCACCCTGAGAGAGAGAACTGCACCCTGAGAGATAATTGCACCCTGAGAGAGGGAACTGCACCCTGAGAGAGGGAACTGCACCCTGAGAGAGAGAACTGCACCCTGAGAGAGAACTGCACCCTGAGAGAGAGAACTGCACCCTGAGAGGGAGAACTGCACCCTGAGAGAGAACTGCACCCTGAGAGAGGGAACTGCACCCTGAGAGAGAGAACTGCACCCTGAGAGAGAGAACTGTACCCTGAGAGAGAGAACTGCACCCTGAGAGAGGGAACTGCACCCTGAGAGAGAACTGCACCCTGAGAGAGGGAACTGCACCCTGAGAGAGGGAACTGCACCCTGAGAGAGGGAACTGCACCCTGAGAGAGAGAACTGCACCCTGAGAGATAACTGCACCCTGAGAGAGGGAACTGCACCCTGAGAGAGATAACTGCACCCTGAGAGAGGGAACTGCACCCTGAGAGAGGGAACTGCACCCTGAGAGAGGGAACTGCACCCTGAGAGAGGGAACTGCACCCTGAGAGAGAGAACTGCACCCTGAGAGAGTGAACTGCACCCTGAGAGAGGGAACTGCACCCTGAGAGAGGGAACTGCACCCTGAGAGAGAGAACTGCACCCTGAGAGAGAACTGCACCCTGAGAGAGGGAACTGCACCCTGAGAGAGGGACATGCACCCTGAGAGAGGGACCTGCACCCTGAGAGAGGGAACTGCACCCTGAGAGAGGGAACTGCACCCTGAGAGAGTGAACTGCACCCTGAGAGAGGGAACTGCACCCTGAGAGAGGGACCTGCACCCTGAGAGAGGGACCTGCACCCTGAGAGAGGGAACTGCACCCTGAGAGAGGGAACTGCACCCTGAGAGAGGGAACTGCACCCTGAGAGAGGGAACTGCACCCTGAGAGAGTGAACTGCACCCTGAGAGAGGGACCTGCACCCTGAGAGAGGGAACTGCACCCTGAGAGAGGGAACTGCACCCTGAGAGAGTGAAATGCACCCTGAGAGAGGGAACTGCACCCTGAGAGAGGGAACTGCACCCTGAGAGAGAGAACTGCACCCTGAGAGAGGGAACTGCACCCTGAGAGAGATAACTGCACCCTGAGAGAGGGAACTGCACCCTGAGAGAGATAACTGCACCCTGAGAGAGGGAGAACTGCACCCTGAGAGAGAGAACTGCACCCTGAGAGAGGGAACTGCACCCTGAGAGAGAGAACTGCACCCTGAGAGAGAGAGAACTGCACCCTGAGAGAGGGAACTGCACCCTGAGAGAGAGAACTGCACCCTGAGAGAGAACTGCACCCTGAGAGAGGGAACTGCACCCTGAGAGAGAGAACTGCACCCTGAGAGAGGGAACTTCACCCTGAGTGAGAGAACTGCACCCTGAGAGAGGGAACTGCACCCTGAGAGAGAGAACTGCACCCTGAGAGAGA
Organism: Notolepis coatsorum; assembly: GCF_963971535.1. Taxonomy (NCBI): domain Eukaryota; kingdom Metazoa; phylum Chordata; class Actinopteri; order Aulopiformes; family Paralepididae; genus Notolepis; species Notolepis coatsorum. The sequence goes on along the minus strand of NW_028169361.1, from coordinate 79,511 downwards.
GAACTGCACCCTGAGAGAGAGAACTGCACCCTGAGAGAGGGAACTGCACCCTGAGAGAGGGAACTGCACCCTGAAAGAGAGAACTGCACCCTGAGAGATAATTGCACCCTGAGAGAGGGAACTGCACCCTGAGAGAGAGAACTGCACCCTGAGAGAGAACTGCACCCTGAGAGGGAACTGCACCCTGAGAGAGAGAACTGCACCCTGAGAGAGAACTGCACCCTGAGAGAGAGAACTGCACCCTGAGAGAGAACTGCACCCTGAGAGGGAACTGCACCCTGAGAGGGAACTGCACCCTGAGAGAGAGAACTGCACCCTGAGAGAGAACTGCACCCTGAGAGAGAGAACTGCACCCTGAGAGAGAGAACTGCACCCTGAGAGAGGGAACTGCACCCTGAGAGAGGGAACTGCACCCTGATAGAGAACTGCACCCTGAGAGAGGGAACTGCACCCTGAGAGAGAGAACTGCACCCTGAGAGAGGGAGAACTGCACCCTGAGAGAGAGAACTGCACCCTGAGAGAGAGAACTGCACCCTGAGAGAGGGAACTGCACCCTGAGAGAGAACTGCACCCTGAGAGAGGGAACTGCACCCTGAGAGAGAGAACTGCACCCTGAGAGAGAACTGCACCCTGAGAGAGAGAACTGCACCCTGAGAGAGGGAACTGCACCCCGAGAGAGAGAACTGCACCCTGAGAGAGGGAACTTCACCCTGAGTGAGAGAACTGCACCCTGAGAGAGGGAACTGCACCCTGAGAGAGAGAACTGCACCCTGAGAGAGAGAACTGCACCCTGAGAGAGAGAACTGCACCCTGAGAGAGGGAACTGCACCCTGAGAGAGGGAACTGCACCCTGAGAGAGAGAACTGCACCATGAGAGATAATTGCACCCTGAGAGAGGGAACTGCACCCTGAGAGAGGGAACTGCACCTTGAGAGAGAGAACTGCACCCTGAGAGAGAACTGCACCCTGAGAGAGAGAACTGCACCCTGAGAGAGAGAACTGCACCCTGAGAGAGAACTGCACCCTGAGAGAGGGAACTGCACCCTGAGAGAGAGAACTGCACCCTGAGAGAGAGAACTGCACCCTGAGAGAGAGAACTGTACCCTGAGAGAGAGAACTGCACCCTGAGAGAGGGAACTGCACCCTGAGAGAGAACTGCACCCTGAGAGAGGGAACTGCACCCTGAGAGAGGGAACTGCACCCTGAGAGAGAGAACTGCACCCTGAGAGAGAGAACTGCACCCTGAGAGAGGGAACTGCACCCTGAGAGAGATAACTGCACCCTGAGAGAGGGAACTGCACCCTGAGAGAGAAAACTGCACCCTGAGAGAGGGAACTGCACCCTGAGAGAGAGAACTGCACCCTGAGAGAGTGAACTGCACCCTGAGAGAGGGAACTGCACCCTGAGAGAGGGAACTGCACCCTGAGAGAGAGAACTGCACCCTGAGAGAGAACTGCACCCTGAGAGAGGGAACTGCACCCTGAGAGAGGGACCTGCACCCTGAGAGAGGGACCTGCACCCTGAGAGAGGGAACTGCACCCTGAGAGAGGGAACTGCACCCTGAGAGAGTGAACTGCACCCTGAGAGAGGGAACTGCACCCTGAGAGAGGGACCTGCACCCTGAGAGAGGGACCTGCACCCTGAGAGAGGGAACTGCACCCTGAGAGAGGGAACTGCACCCTGAGAGAGTGAACTGCACCCTGAGAGAGGGACCTGCACCCTGAGAGAGGGAACTGCACCCCGAGAGAGGGAACTGCACCCTGAGAGAGTGAAATGCACCCTGAGAGAGGGAACTGCACCCTGAGAGAGGGAACTGCACCCTGAGAGAGAGAACTGCACCCTGAGAGAGGGAACTGCACCCTGAGAGAGATAACTGCACCCTGAGAGAGGGAACTGCACCCTGAGAGAGATAACTGCACCCTGAGAGAGGGAGAACTGCACCCTGAGAGAGAGAACTGCACCCTGAGAGAGGGAACTGCACCCTGAGAGAGGGAACTGCACCCTGAGAGAGAGAACTGCACCCTGAGAGATAATTGCACCCTGAGAGAGGGAACTGCACCCTGAGATAGAGAACTGCACCCTGAGAGAGAACTGCACCCTGAGAGGGAACTGCACCCTGAGAGAGAGAACTGCACCCTGAGAGAGAACTGCACCCTGAGAGAGAGAACTGCACCCTGAGAGAGAACTGCACCCTGAGAGGGAACTGCACCCTGAGAGGGAACTGCACCCTGAGAGAGAGAACTGCACCCTGAGAGAGAACTGCACCCTGAGAGAGAGAACTGCACCCTGAGAGAGAGAACTGTACCCTGAGAGAGAGAACTGCACCCTGAGAGAGGGAACTGCACCCTGAGAGAGAACTGCACCCTGAGAGAGGGAACTGCACCCTGAGAGAGGGAACTGCACCCTGAGAGAGAGAACTGCACCCTGAGAGAGAGAACTGCACCCTGAGAGAGGGAACTGCACCCTGAGAGAGAGAACTGCACCCTGAGAGAGAGAACTGCACCCTGAGAGAGGGAACTGCACCCTGAGAGAGAGAACTGCACCCTGAGAGAGGGAACTGCACCCTGAGAGAGGGAACTGCACCATGAGAGAGGGAACTGCACCCTGAGATAGAGAACTGCACCCTGAGAGAGGGAACTGCACCCTGAGAGAGAGAACTGCACCCTGAGAGAGGGAACTGCACACTGAGAGAGGGAACTGCACCCTGAGATAGAGAACTGCACCCTGAGAGAGGGAACTGCACCCTGAGAGAGAGAACTGCACCCTGAGAGAGGGAACTGCACCCTGAGAGAGAGAACTGCACCCTGAGAGAGAACTGCACCCTGAGAGAGGGAACTGCACCCTGAGAGAGATAACTGCACCCTGAGAGAGAACTGCACCCTGAGAGAGAGAACTGCACCCTGAGAGAGAACTGCACACTGAGAGAGGGAACTGCACCCTGAGAGAGAGAACTGAGAGAGGGAACTGCACCCTGAGAGAGGGAACTGCACCCTGAGAGAGAGAACTGCACCCTGAGAGAGAGAACTGCACCCTGAGAGAGTGAACTGCACCCTGAGAGAGGGAACTGCACCCTGAGAGAGGGAACTGCACCCTGAGAGAGAGAACTGCACCCTGAGAGAGGGAACTGCACCCTGAGAGAGTGAACTGCACCCTGAGAGAGGGAACTGCACCCTGAGAGAGGGAACTGCACCCTGAGAGAGAGAACTGCACCCTGAGAGAGGGAACTGCACCCTGAGAGAGATAACTGCACCCTGAGAGAGGGAACTGCACCCTGAGAGAGATAACTGCACCCTGAGAGAGGGAGAACTGCACCCTGAGAGAGAGAACTGCACCCTGAGAGAGGGAGAACTGCACCCTGAGAGAGAGAACTGCACCCTGAGAGAGGGAACTGCACCCTGAGAGAGGGAACTGCACCCTGAGAGAGAGAACTGCACCCTGAGAGAGGGAACTGCACCCTGAGAGAGAACTGCACCCTGAGAGAGAACTGCACCCTGAGAGAGAGAACTGCACCCTGAGAGAGAGAACTGCACCCTGAGAGAGAGAACTGCACCCTGAGAGAGAGAACTGCACCATGAGAGAGAGAACTGCACCCTGAGAGAGGGAACTGCACCCTGAGAGAGAGAACTGCACCATGAGAGAGAGAACTGCACCCTGAGAGAGAGAACTGCACCCTGAGAGATGGAACTGCACCCTGAGAGAGAGAACTGCACCCTGAGAGAGAGAACTGCACCCTGAGAGAGAGAACTGCACCCTGAGAGAGAACTGCACCCTGAGAGAGAGAGAACTGTACCCTGAGAGAGAGAACTGCACCCTGAGAGAGAGAACTGCACCCTGAGAGAGAGAACTGCACCCTGAGAGAGGGAACTGCACCCTGAGAGAGAGAACTGCACCCTGAGAGAGAACTGCACCCTGAGAGAGGGAACTGCACCCTGAGAGAGGGAACTGCACCCTGAGAGAGAGAACTGCACCCTGAGAGAGAGAACTGCACCCTGAGAGAGGGAACTGCACCCTGAGAGAGAGAACTGCACCCTGAGAGAGAGAACTGTACCCTGAGAGAGGGAACTGCACCCTGAGAGAGAGAACTGCACCCTGAGAGAGAACTGCACCCTGAGAGGGAACTGCACCCTGAGAGAGAGAACTGCACCCTGAGAGAGAACTGCACCCTGAGAGAGAGAACTGCACCCTGAGAGAGAACTGCACCCTGTGAGGGAACTGCACCCTGAGAGGGAACTGCACCCTGAGAGAGAGAACTGCACCCTGAGAGAGAACTGCACCCTGAGAGAGAGAACTGCACCCTGAGAGAGAGAACTGCACCCTGAGAGAGGGAACTGCACCCTGAGAGAGGGAACTGCACCCTGATAGAGAACTGCACCCTGAGAGAGGGAACTGCACCCTGAGAGAGAGAACTGCACCCTGAGAGAGGGAGAACTGCACCCTGAGAGAGAGAACTGCACCCTGAGAGAGAGAACTGCACCCTGAGAGAGGGAACTGCACCCTGAGAGAGAACTGCACCCTGAGAGAGGGAACTGCACCCTGAGAGAGAGAACTGCACCCTGAGAGAGAACTGCACCCTGAGAGAGAGAACTGCACCCTGAGAGAGGGAACTGCACCCCGAGAGAGAGAACTGCACCCTGAGAGAGGGAACTTCACCCTGAGTGAGAGAACTGCACCCTGAGAGAGGGAACTGCACCCTGAGAGAGAGAACTGCACCCTGAGAGAGAGAACTGCACCCTGAGAGAGAGAACTGCACCCTGAGAGAGGGAACTGCACCCTGAGAGAGGGAACTGCACCCTGAGAGAGAGAACTGCACCCTGAGAGATAATTGCACCCTGAGAGAGGGAACTGCACCCTGAGAGAGGGAACTGCACCCTGAGAGAGAGAACTGCACCCTGAGAGAGAACTGCACCCTGAGAGAGAGAACTGCACCCTGAGAGAGAGAACTGCACCCTGAGAGAGAACTGCACCCTGAGAGAGGGAACTGCACCCTGAGAGAGAGAACTGCACCCTGAGAGAGAGAACTGCACCCTGAGAGAGAGAACTGTACCCTGAGAGAGAGAACTGCACCCTGAGAGAGAGAACTGCACCCTGAGAGAGAGAACTGCACCCTGAGAGAGAACTGCACCCTGAGAGAGGGAACTGCACCCTGAGAGAGAACTGCACCCTGCGAGAGGGAACTGCACCCTGAGAGAGGGAACTGCACCCTGAGAGAGAGAACTGCACCCTGAGAGAGAGAACTGCACCCTGAGAGAGGGAACTGCACCCTGAGAGAGATAACTGCACCCTGAGAGAGGGAACTGCACCCTGAGAGAGGGAACTGCACCCTGAGAGAGGGAACTGCACCCTGAGAGAGAGAACTGCACCCTGAGAGAGTGAACTGCACCCTGAGAGAGGGAACTGCACCCTGAGAGAGGGAACTGCACCCTGAGAGAGAGAACTGCACCCTGAGAGAGAACTGCACCCTGAGAAAGGGAACTGCACCCTGAGAGAGGGACCTGCACCCTGAGAGAGGGACCTGCACCCTGAGAGAGGGAACTGCACCCTGAGAGAGGGAACTGCACCCTGAGAGAGTGAACTGCACCCTGAGAGAGGGAACTGCACCCTGAGAGAGGGACCTGCACCCTGAGAGAGGGACCTGCACCCTGAGAGAGGGAACTGCACCCTGAGAGAGGGAACTGCACCCTGAGAGAGGGAACTGCACCCTGAGAGAGTGAACTGCACCCTGAGAGAGGGACCTGCACCCTGAGAGAGGGAACTGCACCCTGAGAGAGGGAACTGCACCCTGAGAGAGTGAAATGCACCCTGAGAGAGGGAACTGCACCCTGAGAGAGGGAACTGCACCCTGAGAGAGAGAACTGCACCCTGAGAGAGGGAACTGCACCCTGAGAGATAACTGCACCCTGAGAGAGGGAACTGCACCCTGAGAGAGATAACTGCACCCTGAGAGAGGGAGAACTGCACCCTGAGAGAGAGAACTGCACCCTGAGAGAGGGAACTGCACCCTGAGAGAGAGAACTGCACCCTGAGAGAGAGAGAACTGCACCCTGAGAGAGGGAACTGCACCCTGAGAGAGAGAACTGCACCCTGAGAGAGAACTGCACCCTGAGAGAGGGAACTGCACCCTGAGAGAGAGAACTGCACCCTGAGAGAGGGAACTTCACCCTGAGTGAGAGAACTGCACCCTGAGAGAGGGAACTGCACCCTGAGAGAGAGAACTGCACCCTGAGAGAGAGAACTGCACCCTGAGAGAGAGAACTGCACCCTGAGAGAGGGAACTGCACCCTGAGAGAGGGAACTGCACCCTGAGAGAGAGAACTGCACCCTGAGAGATAATTGCACCCTGAGAGAGGGAACTGCACCCTGAGAGAGAGAACTGCACCCTGAGAGAGAACTGCACCCTGAGAGGGAACTGCACCCTGAGAGAGAGAACTGCACCCTGAGAGAGAACTGCACCCTGAGAGAGAGAACTGCACCCTGAGAGAGAACTGCACCCTGAGAGGGAACTGCACCCTGAGAGGGAACTGCACCCTGAGAGAGAGAACTGCACCCTGAGAGAGAACTGCACCCTGAGAGAGAGAACTGCACCCTGAGAGAGGGAACTGCACCCTGAGAGAGGGAACTGCACCCTGAGAGAGGGAACTGCACCCTGAGAGAGAGAACTGCACCCTGAGAGAGAGAACTGCACCCTGAGAGAGAACTGCACCCTGAGAGAGAGAACTGCACCCTGAGAGAGAGAACTGCACCCTGAGAGAGAACTGCACCCTGAGAGAGGGAACTGCACCCTGAGAGAGAGAACTGCACCCTGAGAGAGGGAACTGCACCCTGAGAGAGGGAACTGCACCCTGAGAGAGAGAACTGCACACTGAGAGATAATTGCACCCTGAGAGAGGGAACTGCACCCTGAGAGAGGGAACTGCACCTTGAGAGATAATTGCACCCTGAGAGAGGGAACTGCACCCTGAGAGAGAGAACTGCACCCTGAGAGAGAACTGCACCCTGAGAGGGAACTGCACCCTGAGAGAGAGAACTGCACCCTGAGAGAGAACTGCACCCTGAGAGAGAGAACTGCACCCTGAGAGAGAACTGCACCCTGAGAGGGAACTGCACCCTGAGAGGGAACTGCACCCTGAGAGAGAGAACTGCACCCTGAGAGAGAACTGCACCCTGAGAGAGAGAACTGCACCCTGAGAGAGGGAACTGCACCCTGAGAGAGGGAACTGCACCCTGAGAGAGGGAACTGCACCCTGAGAGAGAGAACTGCACCCTGAGAGAGAGAACTGCACCCTGAGAGAGAACTGCACCCTGAGAGAGAGAACTGCACCCTGAGAGAGAGAACTGCACCCTGAGAGAGAACTGCACCCTGAGAGAGGGAACTGCACCCTGAGAGAGAGAACTGCACCCTGAGAGAGGGAACTGCACCCTGAGAGAGGGAACTGCACCCTGAGAGAGAGAACTGCACACTGAGAGATAATTGCACCCTGAGAGAGGGAACTGCACCCTGAGAGAGGGAACTGCACCTTGAGAGAGAGAACTGCACCCTGAGAGAGAACTGCACCCTGAGAGAGAGAACTGCACCCTGAGAGAGAGAACTGCACCCTGAGAGAGAACTGCACCCTGAGAGAGGGAACTGCACCCTGAGAGAGAGAACTGCACCCTGAGAGAGAGAACTGCACCCTGAGAGAGAGAACTGTACCCTGAGAGAGAGAACTGCACCCTGAGAGAGGGAACTGCACCCTGAGAGAGAACTGCACCCTGAGAGAGAGAACTGCACCCTGAGAGAGAGAACTGCACCCTGAGAGAGGGAACTGCACCCTGAGAGAGATAACTGCACCCTGAGAGAGGGAACTGCACCCTGAGAGAGGGAACTGCACCCTGAGAGAGGGAACTGCACCCTGAGAGAGAGAACTGCACCCTGAGAGAGGGAACTGCACCCTGAGAGAGGGAACTGCACCCTGAGAGAGATAACTGCACCCTGAGAGAGGGAACTGCACCCTGAGAGAGGGAACTGCACCCTGAGAGAGGGAACTGCACCCTGAGAGAGTGAACTGCACCCTGAGAGAGGGAACTGCACCCTGAGAGAGGGAACTGCACCCTGAGAGAGAAAACTGCACCCTGAGAGAGAACTGCACCCTGAGAGAGAAAACTGCACCCTGAGAGAGAACTGCACCCTGAGAGAGGGAACTGCACCCTGAGAGAGGGACCTGCACCCTGAGAGAGAGACCTGCACCCTGAGAGAGGGAACTGCACCCTGAGAGAGGGAACTGCACCCTGAGAGAGTGAACTGCACCCTGAGAGAGGGAACTGCACCCTGAGAGAGGGACCTGCACCCTGAGAGAGGGACCTGCACCCTGAGAGAGGGAACTGCACCCTGAGAGAGGGAACTGCACCCTGAGAGAGGGAACTGCACCCTGAGAGAGTGAACTGCACCCTGAGAGAGGGACCTGCACCCTGAGAGAGGGAACTGCACCCCGAGAGAGGGAACTGCACCCTGAGAGAGTGAAATGCACCCTGAGAGAGGGAACTGCACCCTGAGAGAGGGAACTGCACCCTGAGAGAGAGAACTGCACCCTGAGAGAGGGAACTGCACCCTGAGAGAGATAACTGCACCCTGAGAGAGGGAACTGCACCCTGAGAGAGATAACTGCACCCTGAGAGAGGGAGAACTGCACCCTGAGAGAGAGAACTGCACCCTGAGAGAGGGAACTGCACCCTGAGAGAGAGAACTGCACCCTGAGAGAGAGAGAACTGCACCCTGAGAGAGGGAACTGCACCCTGAGAGAGAGAACTGCACCCTGAGAGAGAACTGCACCCTGAGAGAGGGAACTGCACCCTGAGAGAGAGAACTGCACCCTGAGAGAGGGAACTTCACCCTGAGTGAGAGAACTGCACCCTGAGAGAGGGAACTGCACCCTGAGAGAGAGAACTGCACCCTGAGAGAGAGAACTGCACCCTGAGAGAGAGAACTGCACCCTGAGAGAGGGAACTGCACCCTGAGAGAGGGAACTGCACCCTGAGAGAGAGAACTGCACCCTGAGAGATAATTGCACCCTGAGAGAGGGAACTGCACCCTGAGAGAGAGAACTGCACCCTGAGAGAGAACTGCACCCTGAGAGGGAACTGCACCCTGAGAGAGAGAACTGCACCCTGAGAGAGAACTGCACCCTGAGAGAGAGAACTGCACCCTGAGAGAGAACTGCACCCTGAGAGGGAACTGCACCCTGAGAGGGAACTGCACCCTGAGAGAGAGAACTGCACCCTGAGAGAGAACTGCACCCTGAGAGAGAGAACTGCACCCTGAGAGAGAGAACTGCACCCTGAGAGAGAACTGCACCCTGAGAGAGGGAACTGCACCCTGAGAGAGGGAACTGCACCCTGAGAGAGAGAACTGCACCCTGAGAGAGAGAACTGCACCCTGAGAGAGAGAACTGTACCCTGAGAGAGAGAACTGCACCCTGAGAGAGGGAACTGCACCCTGAGAGAGAACTGCACCCTGAGAGAGGGAACTGCACCCTGAGTGAGGGAACTGCACCCTGAGAGAGAGAACTGCACTCTGAGAGAGAACTGCACCCTGAGAGAGGGAACTGCACCCTGAGAGAGAGAACTGCACCCTGAGAGAGAGAACTGCACCCTGAGAGAGGGAACTGCACCCTGAGAGAGAGAACTGCACCCTGAGAGAGGGAACTGCACCCTGAGAGAGGGAACTGCACCCTGAGAGAGGGAACTGCACCCTGAGATAGAGAACTGCACCCTGAGAGAGGGAACTGCACCCCGAGAGAGAGAACTGCACCCTGAGAGAGGGAACTGCACACTGAGAGAGGGAACTGCACCCTGAGATAGAGAACTGCACCCTGAGAGAGGGAACTGCACCCTGAGAGAGAGAACTGCACCCTGAGAGAGGGAACTGCACCCTGAGAGAGAGAACTGCACCCTGAGAGAGGGAACTGCACCCTGAGAGAGATAACTGCACCCTGAGAGAGAACTGCACCCTGAGAGAGAGAACTGCACCCTGAGAGAGAACTGCACACTGAGAGAGGGAACTGCACCCTGAGAGAGAGAACTGAGAGAGGGAACTGCACCCTGAGAGAGGGAACTGCACCCTGAGAGAGAGAACTGCACCCTGAGAGAGAGAACTGCACCCTGAGAGAGTGAACTGCACCCTGAGAGAGGGAACTGCACCCTGAGAGAGGGAACTGCACCCTGAGAGAGAGAACTGCACCCTGAGAGAGGGAACTGCACCCTGAGAGAGTGAACTGCACCCTGAGAGAGGGAACTGCACCCTGAGAGAGGGAACTGCACCCTGAGAGAGAGAACTGCACCCTGAGAGAGGGAACTGCACCCTGAGAGAGATAACTGCACCCTGAGAGAGGGAACTGCACCCTGAGAGAGATAACTGCACCCTGAGAGAGGGAGAACTGCACCCTGAGAGAGAGAACTGCACCCTGAGAGAGGGAGAACTGCACCCTGAGAGAGAGAACTGCACCCTGAGAGAGGGAACTGCACCCTGAGAGAGGGAACTGCACCCTGAGAGAGAGAACTGCACCCTGAGAGAGGGAACTGCACCCTGAGAGAGAACTGCACCCTGAGAGAGAACTGCACCCTGAGAGAGAGAACTGCACCCTGAGAGAGAGAACTGCACCCTGAGAGAGAGAACTGCACCCTGAGAGAGAGAACTGCACCATGAGAGAGAGAACTGCACCCTGAGAGAGGGAACTGCACCCTGAGAGAGAGAACTGCACCATGAGAGAGAGAACTGCACCCTGAGAGAGAAAACTGCACCCTGAGAGAGGGAACTGCACCCTGAGAGAGAGAACTGCACCCTGAGAGAGAGAACTGCACCCTGAGAGAGAGAACTGCACCCTGAGAGAGAACTGCACCCTGAGAGAGAGAGAACTGTACCCTGAGAGAGAGAACTGCACCCTGAGAGAGAGAACTGCACCCTGAGAGAGAGAACTGCACCCTGAGAGAGGGAACTGCACCCTGAGAGAGAGAACTGCACCCTGAGAGAGAACTGCACCCTGAGAGAGGGAACTGCACCCTGAGAGAGGGAACTGCACCCTGAGAGAGAGAACTGCACCCTGAGAGAGAGAACTGCACCCTGAGAGAGGGAACTGCACCCTGAGAGAGAGAACTGCACCCTGAGAGAGAGAACTGTACCCTGAGAGAGGGAACTGCACCCTGAGAGAGGGAACTGCACCCTGAGAGAGAGAACTGCACCCTGAGAGAGAACTGCACCCTGAGAGGAAACTGCACCCTGAGAGAGAGAACTGCACCCTGAGAGAGAACTGCACCCTGAGAGAGAGAACTGCACCCTGAGAGAGAACTGCACCCTGTGAGGGAACTGCACCCTGAGAGGGAACTGCACCCTGAGAGAGAGAACTGCACCCTGAGAGAGAACTGCACCCTGAGAGAGAGAACTGCACCCTGAGAGAGAGAACTGCACCCTGAGAGAGGGAACTGCACCCTGAGAGAGGGAACTGCACCCTGATAGAGAACTGCACCCTGAGAGAGGGAACTGCACCCTGAGATAGAGAACTGCACCCTGAGAGAGGGAGAACTGCACCCTGAGAGAGAGAACTGCACCCTGAGAGAGAGAACTGCACCCTGAGAGAGGGAACTGCACCCTGAGAGAGAACTGCACCCTGAGAGAGGGAACTGCACCCTGAGAGAGAGAACTGCACCCTGAGAGAGAACTGCACCCTGAGAGAGAGAACTGCACCCTGAGAGAGGGAACTGCACCCCGAGAGAGAGAACTGCACCCTGAGAGAGGGAACTTCACCCTGAGTGAGAGAACTGCACCCTGAGAGAGGGAACTGCACCCTGAGAGAGAGAACTGCACCCTGAGAGAGAGAACTGCACCCTGAGAGAGAGAACTGCACCCTGAGAGAGGGAACTGCACCCTGAGAGAGGGAACTGCACCCTGAGAGAGAGAACTGCACCCTGAGAGATAATTGCACCCTGAGAGAGGGAACTGCACCCTGAGAGAGGGAACTGCACCCTGAGAGAGAGAACTGCACCCTGAGAGAGAACTGCACCCTGAGAGAGAGAACTGCACCCTGAGAGAGAGAACTGCACCCTGAGAGAGAACTGCACCCTGAGAGAGGGAACTGCACCCTGAGAGAGAGAACTGCACCCTGAGAGAGAGAACTGCACCCTGAGAGAGAGAACTGTACCCTGAGAGAGAGAACTGCACCCTGAGAGAGGGAACTGCACCCTGAGAGAGAACTGCACCCTGAGAGAGGGAACTGCACCCTGAGAGAGGGAACTGCACCCTGAGAGAGAGAACTGCACCCTGAGAGAGAGAACTGCACCCTGAGAGAGGGAACTGCACCCTGAGAGAGATAACTGCACCCTGAGAGAGGGAACTGCACCCTGAGAGAGGGAACTGCACCCTGAGAGAGGGAACTGCACCCTGAGAGAGAGAACTGCACCCTGAGAGAGTGAACTGCACCCTGAGAGAGGGAACTGCACCCTGAGAGAGGGAACTGCACCCTGAGAGAGAGAACTGCACCCTGAGAGAGAACTGCACCCTGAGAGAGGGAACTGCACCCTGAGAGAGGGACCTGCACCCTGAGAGAGGGACCTGCACCCTGAGAGAGGGAACTGCACCCTGAGAGAGGGAACTGCACCCTGAGAGAGAGAACTGCACCCTGAGAGAGAACTGCACCCTGAGAGGGAACTGCACCCTGAGAGGGAACTGCACCCTGAGAGAGAGAACTGCACCCTGAGAGAGAACTGCACCCTGAGAGAGAGAACTGCACCCTGAGAGAGAGAACTGCACCCTGAGAGAGAACTGCACCCTGAGAGAGGGAACTGCACCCTGAGAGAGGGAACTGCACCCTGAGAGAGAGAACTGCACCCTGAGAGAGAGAACTGCACCCTGAGAGAGAGAACTGTACCCTGAGAGAGAGAACTGCACCCTGAGAGAGGGAACTGCACCCTGAGAGAGAACTGCACCCTGAGAGAGGGAACTGCACCCTGAGAGAGGGAACTGCACCCTGAGAGAGAGAACTGCACCCTGAGAGAGAGAACTGCACCCTGAGAGAGGGAACTGCACCCTGAGAGAGAGAACTGCACCCTGAGAGAGAGAACTGCACCCTGAGAGAGGGAACTGCACCCTGAGAGAGAGAACTGCACCCTGAGAGAGGGAACTGCACCCTGAGAGAGGGAACTGCACCCTGAGAGAGGGAACTGCACCCTGAGATAGAGAACTGCACCCTGAGAGAGGGAACTGCACCCTGAGAGAGAGAACTGCACCCTGAGAGAGGGAACTGCACACTGAGAGAGGGAACTGCACCCTGAGATAGAGAACTGCACCCTGAGAGAGGGAACTGCACCCTGAGAGAGAGAACTGCACCCTGAGAGAGGGAACTGCACCCTGAGAGAGAGAACTGCACCCTGAGAGAGAACTGCACCCTGAGAGAGGGAACTGCACCCTGAGAGAGATAACTGCACCCTGAGAGAGAACTGCACCCTGAGAGAGAGAACTGCACCCTGAGAGAGAACTGCACACTGAGAGAGGGAACTGCACCCTGAGAGAGAGAACTGAGAGAGGGAACTGCACCCTGAGAGAGGGAACTGCACCCTGAGAGAGAGAACTGCACCCTGAGAGAGAGAACTGCACCCTGAGAGAGTGAACTGCACCCTGAGAGAGGGAACTGCACCCTGAGAGAGGGAACTGCACCCTGAGAGAGAGAACTGCACCCTGAGAGAGGGAACTGCACCCTGAGAGAGTGAACTGCACCCTGAGAGAGGGAACTGCACCCTGAGAGAGGGAACTGCACCCTGAGAGAGAGAACTGCACCCTGAGAGAGGGAACTGCACCCTGAGAGAGATAACTGCACCCTGAGAGAGGGAACTGCACCCTGAGAGAGATAACTGCACCCTGAGAGAGGGAGAACTGCACCCTGAGAGAGAGAACTGCACCCTGAGAGAGGGAGAACTGCACCCTGAGAGAGAGAACTGCACCCTGAGAGAGGGAACTGCACCCTGAGAGAGGGAACTGCACCCTGAGAGAGAGAACTGCACCCTGAGAGAGGGAACTGCACCCTGAGAGAGAACTGCACCCTGAGAGAGAACTGCACCCTGAGAGAGAGAACTGCACCCTGAGAGAGAGAACTGCACCCTGAGAGAGAGAACTGCACCCTGAGAGAGAGAACTGCACCATGAGAGAGAGAACTGCACCCTGAGAGAGGGAACTGCACCCTGAGAGAGAGAACTGCACCATGAGAGAGAGAACTGCACCCTGAGAGAGAGAACTGCACCCTGAGAGAGGGAACTGCACCCTGAGAGAGAGAACTGCACCCTGAGAGAGAGAACTGCACCCTGAGAGAGAGAACTGCACCCTGAGAGAGAACTGCACCCTGAGAGAGAGAGAACTGTACCCTGAGAGAGAGAACTGCACCCTGAGAGAGAGAACTGCACCCTGAGAGAGAGAACTGCACCCTGAGAGAGGGAACTGCACCCTGAGAGAGAGAACTGCACCCTGAGAGAGAACTGCACCCTGAGAGAGGGAACTGCACCCTGAGAGAGGGAACTGCACCCTGAGAGAGAGAACTGCACCCTGAGAGAGAGAACTGCACCCTGAGAGAGGGAACTGCACCCTGAGAGAGAGAACTGCACCCTGAGAGAGAGAACTGTACCCTGAGAGAGGGAACTGCACCCTGAGAGAGGGAACTGCACCCTGAGAGAGAGAACTGCACCCTGAGAGAGAACTGCACCCTGAGAGGGAACTGCACCCTGAGAGAGAGAACTGCACCCTGAGAGAGAACTGCACCCTGAGAGAGAGAACTGCACCCTGAGAGAGAACTGCACCCTGTGAGGGAACTGCACCCTGAGAGGGAACTGCACCCTGAGAGAGAGAACTGCACCCTGAGAGAGAACTGCACCCTGAGAGAGAGAACTGCACCCTGAGAGAGAGAACTGCACCCTGAGAGAGGGAACTGCACCCTGAGAGAGGGAACTGCACCCTGATAGAGAACTGCACCCTGAGAGAGGGAACTGCACGCTGAGAGAGAGAACTGCACCCTGAGAGAGGGAGAACTGCACCCTGAGAGAGAGAACTGCACCCTGAGAGAGAGAACTGCACCCTGAGAGAGGGAACTGCACCCTGAGAGAGAACTGCACCCTGAGAGAGGGAACTGCACCCTGAGAGAGAGAACTGCACCCTGAGAGAGAACTGCACCCTGAGAGAGAGAACTGCACCCTGAGAGAGGGAACTGCACCCCGAGAGAGAGAACTGCACCCTGAGAGAGGGAACTTCACCCTGAGTGAGAGAACTGCACCCTGAGAGAGGGAACTGCACCCTGAGAGAGAGAACTGCACCCTGAGAGAGAGAACTGCACCCTGAGAGAGAGAACTGCACCCTGAGAGATGGAACTGCACCCTGAGAGAGGGAACTGCACCCTGAGAGAGAGAACTGCACCCTGAGAGATAATTGCACCCTGAGAGAGGGAACTGCACCCTGAGAGAGGGAACTGCACCCTGAGAGAGAGAACTGCACCCTGAGAGAGAACTGCACCCTGAGAGAGAGAACTGCACCCTGAGAGAGAGAACTGCACCCTGAGAGAGAACTGCACCCTGAGAGAGGGAACTGCACCATGAGAGAGAGAACTGCACCCTGAGAGAGAGAACTGCACCCTGAGAGAGAGAACTGTACCCTGAGAGAGAGAACTGCACCCTGAGAGAGGGAACTGCACCCTGAGAGAGAACTGCACCCTGAGAGAGGGAACTGCACCCTGAGAGAGGGAACTGCACCCTGAGAGAGAGAACTGCACCCTGAGAGAGAGAACTGCACCCTGAGAGAGGGAACTGCACCCTGAGAGAGATAACTGCACCCTGAGAGAGGGAACTGCACCCTGAGAGAGGGAACTGCACCCTGAGAGAGGGAACTGCACCCTGAGAGAGAGAACTGCACCCTGAGAGAGTGAACTGCACCCTGAGAGAGGGAACTGCACCCTGAGAGAGGGAACTGCACCCTGAGAGAGAGAACTGCACCCTGAGAGAGAACTGCACCCTGAGAGAGGGAACTGCACCCTGAGAGAGGGACCTGCACCCTGAGAGAGGGACCTGCACCCTGAGAGAGGGAACTGCACCCTGAGAGAGGGAACTGCACCCTGAGAGAGTGAACTGCACCCTGAGAGAGGGAACTGCACCCTGAGAGAGGGACCTGCACCCTGAGAGAGGGACCTGCACCCTGAGAGAGGGAACTGCACCCTGAGAGAGGGAACTGCACCCTGAGAGAGGGAACTGCACCCTGAGAGAGTGAACTGCACCCTGAGAGAGGGACCTGCACCCTGAGAGAGGGAACTGCACCCTGAGAGAGGGAACTGCACCCTGAGAGAGTGAAATGCACCCTGAGAGAGGGAACTGCACCCTGAGAGAGGGAACTGCACCCTGAGAGAGAGAACTGCACCCTGAGAGAGGGAACTGCACCCTGAGAGATAACTGCACCCTGAGAGAGGGAACTGCACCCTGAGAGAGATAACTGCACCCTGAGAGAGGGAGAACTGCACCCTGAGAGAGAGAACTGCACCCTGAGAGAGGGAACTGCACCCTGAGAGAGAGAACTGCACCCTGAGAGAGAGAGAACTGCACCCTGAGAGAGGGAACTGCACCCTGAGAGAGAGAACTGCACCCTGAGAGAGAACTGCACCCTGAGAGAGGGAACTGCACCCTGAGAGAGAGAACTGCACCCTGAGAGAGGGAACTTCACCCTGAGTGAGAGAACTGCACCCTGAGAGAGGGAACTGCACCCTGAGAGAGAGAACTGCACCCTGAGAGAGAGAACTGCACCCTGAGAGAGAGAACTGCACCCTGAGAGAGGGAACTGCACCCTGAGAGAGGGAACTGCACCCTGAGAGAGGGAACTGCACCCTGAGAGAGAGAACTGCACCCTGAGAGAGATAACTGCACCCTGAGAGAGAGAACTGCACCCTGAGAGATAATTGCACCCTGAGAGAGGGAACTGCACCCTGAGAGAGAGAACTGCACCCTGAGAGAGAACTGCACCCTGAGAGGGAACTGCACCCTGAGAGAGAGAACTGCACCATGAGAGAGAACTGCACCCTGAGAGAGAGAACTGCACCCTGAGAGAGAACTGCACCCTGAGAGGGAACTGCACCCTGAGAGGGAACTGCACCCTGAGAGAGAGAACTGCACCCTGAGAGAGAACTGCACCCTGAGAGAGAGAACTGCACCCTGAGAGAGAGAACTGCACCCTGAGAGAGAACTGCACCCTGAGAGAGGGAACTGCACCCTGAGAGAGAGAACTGCACCCTGAGAGAGGGAACTGCACCCTGAGAGAGGGAACTGCACCCTGAGAGAGAGAACTGCACACTGAGAGATAATTGCACCCTGAGAGAGGGAACTGCACCCTGAGAGAGGGAACTGCACCTTGAGAGAGAGAACTGCACCCTGAGAGAGAACTGCACCCTGAGAGAGAGAACTGCACCCTGAGAGAGAGAACTGCACCCTGAGAGAGAACTGCACCCTGAGAGAGGGAACTGCACCCTGAGAGAGAGAACTGCACCCTGAGAGAGAGAACTGCACCCTGAGAGAGAGAACTGTACCCTGAGAGAGAGAACTGCACCCTGAGAGAGGGAACTGCACCCTGAGAGAGAACTGCACCCTGAGAGAGGGAACTGCACCCTGAGAGAGGGAACTGCACCCTGAGAGAGAGAACTGCACCCTGAGAGAGAGAACTGCACCCTGAGAGAGGGAACTGCACCCTGAGAGAGATAACTGCACCCTGAGAGAGGGAACTGCACCCTGAGAGAGGGAACTGCACCCTGAGAGAGAGAACTGCACCCTGAGAGAGTGAACTGCACCCTGAGAGAGGGAACTGCACCCTGAGAGAGGGAACTGCACCCTGAGAGAGAGAACTGCACCCTGAGAGAGAACTGCACCCTGAGAGAGGGAACTGCACCCTGAGAGAGGGACCTGCACCCTGAGAGAGGGACCTGCACCCTGAGAGAGGGAACTGCACCCTGAGAGAGGGAACTGCACCCTGAGAGAGTGAACTGCACCCTGAGAGAGGGAACTGCACCCTGAGAGAGGGACCTGCACCCTGAGAGAGGGACCTGCACCCTGAGAGAGGGAACTGCACCCTGAGAGAGGGAACTGCACCCTGAGAGAGGGAACTGCACCCTGAGAGAGTGAACTGCACCCTGAGAGAGGGACCTGCACCCTGAGAGAGGGAACTGCACCCCGAGAGAGGGAACTGCACCCTGAGAGAGTGAAATGCACCCTGAGAGAGGGAACTGCACCCTGAGAGAGGGAACTGCACCCTGAGAGAGAGAACTGCACCCTGAGAGAGGGAACTGCACCCTGAGAGAGATAACTGCACCCTGAGAGAGGGAACTGCACCCTGAGAGAGATAACTGCACCCTGAGAGAGTGAAATGCACCCTGAGAGAGGGAACTGCACCCTGAGAGAGGGAACTGCACCCTGAGAGAGAGAACTGCACCCTGAGAGAGGGAACTGCACCCTGAGAGAGATAACTGCACCCTGAGAGAGGGAACTGCACCCTGAGAGAGATAACTGCACCCTGAGAGAGGGAGAACTGCACCCTGAGAGAGAGAACTGCACCCTGAGAGAGGGAACTGCACCCTGAGAGAGAGAACTGCACCCTGAGAGAGAGAGAACTGCACCCTGAGAGAGGGAACTGCACCCTGAGAGAGAGAACTGCACCCTGAGAGAGAACTGCACCCTGAGAGAGGGAACTGCACCCTGAGAGAGAGAACTGCACCCTGAGAGAGGGAACTTCACCCTGAGTGAGAGAACTGCACCCTGAGAGAGGGAACTGCACCCTGAGAGAGAGAACTGCACCCTGAGAGAGAGAACTGCACCCTGAGAGAGAGAACTGCACCCTGAGAGAGGGAACTGCACCCTGAGAGAGGGAACTGCACCCTGAGAGACAGAACTGCACCCTGAGAGATAATTGCACCCTGAGAGAGGGAACTGCACCCTGAGAGAGAGAACTGCACCCTGAGAGAGAACTGCACCCTGAGAGGGAACTGCACCCTGAGAGAGAGAACTGCACCCTGAGAGAGAACTGCACCCTGAGAGAGAGAACTGCACCCTGAGAAGGAACTGCACCCTGAGAGGGAACTGCACCCTGAGAGGGAACTGCACCCTGAGAGAGAGAACTGCACCCTGAGAGAGAACTGCACCCTGAGAGAGAGAACTGCACCCTGAGAGAGAGAACTGCACCCTGAGAGAGAACTGCACCCTGAGAGAGGGAACTGCACCCTGAGAGAGGGAACTGCACCCTGAGAGAGAGAACTGCACCCTGAGAGAGAGAACTGCACCCTGAGAGAGAGAACTGTACCCTGAGAGAGAGAACTGCACCCTGAGAGAGGGAACTGCACCCTGAGAGAGAACTGCACCCTGAGAGAGAGAACTGCACCCTGAGAGAGGGAACTGCACCCTGAGAGAGAGAACTGCACCCTGAGAGAGGGAACTGCACCCTGAGAGAGGGAACTGCACCCTGAGAGAGGGAACTGCACCCTGAGATAGAGAACTGCACCCTGAGAGAGGGAACTGCACCCTGAGAGAGAGAACTGCACCCTGAGAGAGGGAACTGCACACTGAGAGAGGGAACTGCACCCTGAGATAGAGAACTGCACCCTGAGAGAGGGAACTGCACCCTGAGAGAGAGAACTGCACCCTGAGAGAGGGAACTGCACCCTGAGAGAGAGAACTGCACCCTGAGAGAGAACTGCACCCTGAGAGAGGGAACTGCACCCTGAGAGAGATAACTGCACCCTGAGAGAGAACTGCACCCTGAGAGAGAGAACTGCACCCTGAGAGAGAACTGCACACTGAGAGAGGGAACTGCACCCTGAGAGAGAGAACTGAGAGAGGGAACTGCACCCTGAGAGAGGGAACTGCACCCTGAGAGAGAGAACTGCACCCTGAGAGAGTGAACTGCACCCTGAGAGAGGGAACTGCACCCTGAGAGAGGGAACTGCACCCTGAGAGAGAGAACTGCACCCTGAGAGAGGGAACTGCACCCTGAGAGAGTGAACTGCACCCTGAGAGAGGGAACTGCACCCTGAGAGAGGGAACTGCACCCTGAGAGAGAGAACTGCACCCTGAGAGAGGGAACTGCACCCTGAGAGAGATAACTGCACCCTGAGAGAGAACTGCACCCTGAGAGAGAGAACTGCACCCTGAGAGAGAACTGCACACTGAGAGAGGGAACTGCACCCTGAGAGAGAGAACTGCACCCTGAGAGAGGGACCTGCACCCTGAGAGAGGGAACTGCACCCCGAGAGAGGGAACTGCACCCTGAGAGAGTGAGATGCACCCTGAGAGAGGGAACTGCACCCTGAGAGAGGGAACTGCACCCTGAGAGAGAGAACTGCACCCTGAGAGAGGGAACTGCACCCTGAGAGAGATAACTGCACCCTGAGAGAGGGAACTGCACCCTGAGAGAGATAACTGCACCCTGAGAGAGTGAAATGCACCCTGAGAGAGGGAACTGCACCCTGAGAGAGGGAACTGCACCCTGAGAGAGAGAACTGCACCCTGAGAGAGGGAACTGCACCCTGAGAGAGATAACTGCACCCTGAGAGAGGGAACTGCACCCTGAGAGAGATAACTGCACCCTGAGAGAGGGAGAACTGCACCCTGAGAGAGAGAACTGCACCCTGAGAGAGGGAACTGCACCCTGAGAGAGAGAACTGCACCCTGAGAGAGAGAGAACTGCACCCTGAGAGAGGGAACTGCACCCTGAGAGAGAGAACTGCACCCTGAGAGAGAACTGCACCCTGAGAGAGGGAACTGCACCCTGAGAGAGAGAACTGCACCCTGAGAGAGGGAACTTCACCCTGAGTGAGAGAACTGCACCCTGAGAGAGGGAACTGCACCCTGAGAGAGAGAACTGCACCCTGAGAGAGAGAACTGCACCCTGAGAGAGAGAACTGCACCCTGAGAGAGGGAACTGCACCCTGAGAGAGGGAACTGCACCCTGAGAGACAGAACTGCACCCTGAGAGATAATTGCACCCTGAGAGAGGGAACTGCACCCTGAGAGAGAGAACTGCACCCTGAGAGAGAACTGCACCCTGAGAGGGAACTGCACCCTGAGAGAGAGAACTGCACCCTGAGAGAGAACTGCACCCTGAGAGAGAGAACTGCACCCTGAGAAGGAACTGCACCCTGAGAGGGAACTGCACCCTGAGAGGGAACTGCACCCTGAGAGAGAGAACTGCACCCTGAGAGAGAACTGCACCCTGAGAGAGAGAACTGCACCCTGAGAGAGAGAACTGCACCCTGAGAGAGAACTGCACCCTGAGAGAGGGAACTGCACCCTGAGAGAGGGAACTGCACCCTGAGAGAGAGAACTGCACCCTGAGAGAGAGAACTGCACCCTGAGAGAGAGAACTGTACCCTGAGAGAGAGAACTGCACCCTGAGAGAGGGAACTGCACCCTGAGAGAGAACTGCACCCTGAGAGAGAGAACTGCACCCTGAGAGAGGGAACTGCACCCTGAGAGAGAGAACTGCACCCTGAGAGAGGGAACTGCACCCTGAGAGAGGGAACTGCACCCTGAGAGAGGGAACTGCACCCTGAGATAGAGAACTGCACCCTGAGAGAGGGAACTGCACCCTGAGAGAGAGAACTGCACCCTGAGAGAGGGAACTGCACACTGAGAGAGGGAACTGCACCCTGAGATAGAGAACTGCACCCTGAGAGAGGGAACTGCACCCTGAGAGAGAGAACTGCACCCTGAGAGAGGGAACTGCACCCTGAGAGAGAGAACTGCACCCTGAGAGAGAACTGCACCCTGAGAGAGGGAACTGCACCCTGAGAGAGATAACTGCACCCTGAGAGAGAACTGCACCCTGAGAGAGAGAACTGCACCCTGAGAGAGAACTGCACACTGAGAGAGGGAACTGCACCCTGAGAGAGAGAACTGAGAGAGGGAACTGCACCCTGAGAGAGGGAACTGCACCCTGAGAGAGAGAACTGCACCCTGAGAGAGTGAACTGCACCCTGAGAGAGGGAACTGCACCCTGAGAGAGGGAACTGCACCCTGAGAGAGAGAACTGCACCCTGAGAGAGGGAACTGCACCCTGAGAGAGTGAACTGCACCCTGAGAGAGGGAACTGCACCCTGAGAGAGGGAACTGCACCCTGAGAGAGAGAACTGCACCCTGAGAGAGGGAACTGCACCCTGAGAGAGATAACTGCACCCTGAGAGAGGGAACTGCACCCTGAGAGAGATAACTGCACCCTGAGAGAGGGAGAACTGCACCCTGTGAGAGAGAACTGCACCCTGAGAGAGGGAGAACTGCACCCTGAGAGAGAGAACTGCACCCTGAGAGAGGGAACTGCACCCTGAGAGAGGGAACTGCACCCTGAGAGAGAGAACTGCACCCTGAGAGAGGGAACTGCACCCTGAGAGAGAACTGCACCCTGAGAGAGAACTGCACCCTGAGAGAGAGAACTGCACCCTGAGAGAGAGAACTGCACCCTGAGAGAGAGAACTGCACCCTGAGAGAGAGAACTGCACCATGAGAGAGAGAACTGCACCCTGAGAGAGGGAACTGCACCCTGAGAGAGAGAACTGCACCATGAGAGAGAGAACTGCACCCCGAGAGAGAGAACTGCACCCTGAGAGAGGGAACTGCACCCTGAGAGAGAGAACTGCACCCTGAGAGAGAGAACTGCACCCTGAGAGAGAACTGCACCCTGAGAGAGAACTGCACCCTGAGAGAGAGAGAACTGTACCCTGAGAGAGAGAACTGCACCCTGAGAGAGAGAACTGCACCCTGAGAGAGAGAACTGCACCCTGAGAGAGGGAACTGCACCCTGAGAGAGAGAACTGCACCCTGAGAGAGAACTGCACCCTGAGAGAGGGAACTGCACCCTGAGAGAGGGAACTGCACCCTGAGAGAGAGAACTGCACCCTGAGAGAGAGAACTGCACCCTGAGAGAGGGAACTGCACCCTGAGAGAGAGAACTGCACCCTGAGAGAGAGAACTGTACCCTGAGAGAGGGAACTGCACCCTGAGAGAGAGAACTGCACCCTGAGAGAGGGAACTGCACCCTGAGAGAAAGAACTGCACCCTGAGAGAGAGAACTGCACCCTGAGAGAGGGAACTGCACCCTGAGAGAGAGAACTGCACCCTGAGAGAGGGAACTGCACCCTGAGAGAGGGAACTGTACCCTGAGAGAGAGAACTGCACCCTGAGAGAGAGAACTGCACCCTGAGAGAGGGAACTGCACCCTGAGAGAGGGAACTGCACCCTGAGAGAGAGAACTGCACCCTGAGAGAGAGAACTGCACCCTGAGAGAGGGAACTGCACCCTGAGAGAGAGAACTGGGCTCTGAGAGAGAGAACTGCACCCTGAGAGAGAGAGAACTGCACCCTGAGAGAGAGAACTGCACCCTGAGAGAGAACTGCACCCTGAGAGAGGGAACTGCACCCTGAGAGAGAGAACTGCACCCTGAGAGAGGGATCTGCACCCTGAGAGAGGGAACTGCACCCTGAGAGAGAGAACTGCACCCTGAGAGAGAGAACTGCACCCTGAGAGAGGGAACTGCACCCTGAGAGAGAGAACTGCACCCTGAGAGAGGGAACTGCACCCTAAGAGAGAGAACTGCACCCTGAGAGATAACTGCACCCTGAGAGAGAGAACTGCACCCTGAGAGAGAGAACTGCACCCCGAGAGAGGGAACTGCACCCTGAGAGAGAGAACTGCACCCTGAGAGAGAGAACTGCACCCTGAGAGAGGGAACTGCACCCTGAGAGAGAGAACTGCACCCTGAGAGAGGGAACTGCACCCTGAGAGAGTGAACTGCACCCTGAGAGAGGGAACTGCACCCTGAGAGAGGGAACTGCACCCTGAGAGAGGGAACTGCACCCTGAGAGAGAGAACTGCACCCTGAGAGAGGGAACTGCACCCTGAGAGAGGGAACTGCACCCTGAGAGAGGGAACTGCACCCTGAGAGAGAGAACTGCACACTGAGAGAGGGAACTGCACCCTGAGACAGTGAACTGCACCCTGAGAGAGGGAACTGCACCCTGAGAGAGGGAACTGCACCCTGAGAGAGGGAACTGCACCCTGAGAGAGAGAACTGCACCCTGAGAGAGGGAACTGCACCCTGAGAGAGAGAACTGCACCCTGAGAGAGGGAACTGCACCCTGAGAGAGAGAACTGCACCCTGAGAGAGGGAGAACTGCACCCTGAGAGAGAACTGCACCCTGAGAGAGGGAGAACTGCACCCTGAGAGAGAGAACTGCACCCTGAGAGAGGGAACTGCACCCTGAGAGAGGGAACTGCACCCTGAGAGAGGGAACTGCACCCTGAGAGAGGGAACTGCACCCTGAGAGAGGGAACTGCACCCTGAGAGAGAGAACTGCACCCTGAGAGAGGGAACTGCACCCTGAGAGAGAACTGCACCCTGAGAGAGGGAACTGCACCCTGAGAGAGGGAACTGCACCCTGATAGAGAACTGCACCCTGAGAGAGGGAACTGCACCCTGAGAGAGAGAACTGCACCCTGAGAGAGAGAACTGCACCCTGAGAGAGAGAACTGCACCCTGAGAGAGAGAACTGCACCCTGAGTGAGAGAACTGCACCCTGAGAGAGAGAACTGCACCCTGAGAGAGAGAACTGCACCCTGAGAGAGAGAACTGCACCCTGAGAGAGGGAACTGCACCCTGAGAGAGAGAACTGCACCCTGAGAGAGGGAACTGCACCCTGAGAGAGAGAACTGCACCCTGAGAGAGAACTGCACCCTGAGAGAGAGAACTGCACCCTGATAGAGGGAACTGCACCCTGAGAGAGGGAACTGCACCCTGAGAGAGAGAACTGCACCCTGAGAGAGAGAACTGCACCCTGAGTGAGGGAGAACTGCACCCTGAGAGAGAGAACTGCACCCTGAGAGAGGGAGAACTGCACCCTGAGAGAGAGAACTGCACCCTGAGAGAGGGAACTGCACCCTGAGAGAGGGAACTGCACCCTGAAAGAGGGAACTGCACCCTGAGAGAGGGAACTGCACCCTGAGAGAGGGAACTGCACCCTGAGAGAGGGAACTGCACCCTGAGAAAGGGAACTGCACCCTGAGAGAGGGAACTGTACCCTGAGAGAGAGAACTGCACCCTGAGAGAGGGAACTGCACCCTGAGAGAGAGAACTGCACCCTGAGAGAGGGAACTGCACCCTGAGAGAGGGAACTGCACCCTGATAGAGAACTGCACCCTGAGAGAGGGAACTGCACCCTGAGAGAGATAACTGCACCCTGAGAGAGGGATAACTGCACCCTGAGAGAGAGAACTGCACCCTGAGAGAGAGAACTGCACCCTGAGAGAGGGAACTGCACCCTGAGAGAGAGAACTGCACCCTGAGAGAGGGAACTGCACCCTGAGAGAGAGAACTGCACCCTGAGAGAGAACTGCACCCTGAGAGAGAGAACTGCACCCTGAGAGAGGGAACTGCACCCTGAGAGAGAGAACTGCACACTGAGAGAGAGAACTGCACCCTGAGAGAGAACTGCACCCTGAGAGAGGGAATTGCACCCTGAGAGAGAGAACTGCACCCTGAGAGATAATTGCACCCTGAGAGAGGGAACTGCACCCTGAGAGAGGGAACTGCACCCTGAGAGAGAACTGCACCCTGAGAGAGAGAACTGCACCCTGAGAGAGAGAACTGCACCCTGAGAGAGAACTGCACCCTGAGAGAGGGAACTGCACCCTGAGAGAGGGAACTGCACCCTGAGAGAGAGAACTGCAGCCTGAGAGAGAGAACTGCACCCTGAGAGAGGGAACTGCACCCTGAGAGAGAGAACTGCACCCTGAGAGAGAGAACTGTACCCTGAGAGAGAGAACTGCACCCTGAGAGAGGGAACTGCACCCTGAGAGAGGGAACTGCACCCTGAGAGAGGGAACTGCACCCTGAGAGAGAGAACTGCACCCTGAGAGAGAGAACTGCACCCTGAGAGAGGGAACTGCACCCTGAGAGAGAGAACTGCACCCTGAGAGAGAGAACTGCACCCTGAGAGAGGGAACTGCACCCTGAGAGAGAGAACTGCACCCTGAGAGAGGGAACTGCACCCTGAGAGAGGGAACTGCACCCTGAGAGAGGGAACTGCACCATGAGATAGAGAACTGCACCCTGAGAGAGGGAACTGCACCCTGAGAGAGAGAACTGCACACTGAGAGAGAGAACTGAGAGAGGGAACTGCACCCTGAGAGAGGGAACTGCACCCTGAGAGAGAGAACTGCACCCTGAGAGAGAGAACTGCACCCTGAGAGAGTGAACTGCACCCTGAGAGAGGGAACTGCACCCTGAGAGAGGGAACTGCACCCTGAGAGAGAGAACTGCACCCTGAGAGAGGGAACTGCACCCTGAGAGAGTGAACTGCACCCTGAGAGAGGGAACTGCACCCTGAGAGAGGGAACTGCACCCTGAGAGAGAGAACTGCACCCTGAGAGAGGGAACTGCACCCTGAGAGAGATAACTGCACCCTGAGAGAGGGAACTGCACCCTGAGAGAGATAACTGCACCCTGAGAGAGGGAGAACTGCACCCTGAGAGAGAGAACTGCACCCTGAGAGAGGGAGAACTGCACCCTGAGAGAGAGAACTGCACCCTGAGAGAGGGAACTGCACCCTGAGAGAGGGAACTGCACCCTGAGAGAGGTAACTGCACCCTGAGAGAGAGAACTGCACCCTGAGAGAGGGAACTGCACCCTGAGAGAGGGAACTGCACCCTGAGAGAGAGAACTGCACCCTGAGAGAGGGAACTGCACCCTGAGAGAGAGAACTGCACCCTGAGAGATGGAACTGCACCATGAGAGAGAGAACTGCACCCTGAGAGAGAGAACTGCACCCTGAGAGAGGGAGAACTGCACCCTGAGAGAGAGAACTGCACCCTGAGAGAGGGAACTGCACCCTGAGAGAGAACACTGCACCCTGAGAGAGAACTGCACCCTGAGAGAGGGAACTGCACCCTGAGAAAGGGAACTGCACCCTGAGAGAGAACACTGCACCCTGAGAGAGAACTGCACCCTGAGAGGGAACTGCACCCCGAGAGAGAGAACTGCACCCTGAGAGAGGGAACTGCACCCTGAGAGAGGGAACTGCACCCTGAGAGAGGGAACTGCACCCTGAGAGAGTGAACTGCACCCTGAGAGAGGGAACTGCAACCTGAGAGAGGGAACTGCACCCTGAGAGAGGGAACTGCACCCTGAGAGAGAGAACTGCACCCTGAGAGAGGGAACTGCACCCTGAGAGAGAGAACTGCACCCTGAGAGAGGGAACTGCACCCTGAGAGAGAGAACTGCACCCTGAGAGAGGGAACTGCACCCTGAGAGAGAGAACTGCACCCTGAGAGAGAACTGCACCCTGAGAGAGGGAACTGCACCCTGAGAGATAGAACTGCACCCTGAGAGAGGGAACTGCACCCTGAGAGAGGGAACTGCACCCTGAGAGAGAGAACTGCACCCTGAGAGAGGGAACTGCACCCTGAGAGAGTGAACTGCACCCTGAGAGAGGGAACTGCACCCTGAGAGAGGGAACTGCACCCTGAGAGAGGGAACTGCACCCTGAGAGAGAGAACTGCACCCTGAGAGAGGGAACTGCACCCTGAGAGAGAGAACTGCACCCTGAGAGAGGGAACTGCACCCTGAGAGAGGGAACTGCACCCTGAGAGAGGGAACTGCACCCTGAGAGAGAGAACTGCACCCTGAGAGAGGGAACTGCACCCTGAGAGAGAGAACTGCACCCTGAGAGAGGGAACTGCACCCTGAGAGAGGGAACTGCACCCTGAGAGAGGGAACTGCACCCTGAGAGAGAGAACTGCACCCTGAGAGAGGCAGAACTGCACCCTGAGAGAGAGAACTGCACCCTGAGAGAGAGAACTGCACCCTGAGAGAGGGAACTGCACCCTGAGAGAGAGAACTGCACCCTGAGAGAGGGAACTGCACCCTGAGAGAGAGAACTGCACCCTGAGAGAGAACTGCACCCTGAGAGAGAGAACTGCACCCTGAGAGAGGGAACTGCACCCTGAGAGAGAGAACTGCACCCTGAGATAGGGAACTGCACCCTGAGTGAGAGAACTGCACCCTGAGAGAGGGAACTGCACCCTGAGAGAGAGAACTGCACCCTGAGAGAGAGAACTGCACCCTGAGAGAGGGAGAACTGCACCCTGAGAGAGAGAACTGCACCCTGAGAGAGGGATAACTGCACCCTGAGAGAGAGAACTGCACCCTGAGAGAGGGAACTGCACCCTGAGAGAGAGAACTGCACCCTGAGAGAGAGAACTGCACCCTGAGAGAGGGAACTGCACCCTGAGAGAGAGAACTGCACCCTGAGAGAGGGAACTGCACCCTGAGAGAGGGAACTGCACCCTGAGAGAGGGAACTGCACCCTGAGAGAGGGAACTGCACCCTGAGAGAGAGAACTGCACCCTGAGAGAGGGAACTGCACCCTGAGAGAGGGAACTGCACCCTGAGAGAGAACTGCACCCTGAGAGAGGGAACTGCACCATGAGAGAGAGAGAACTGTACCCTGAGAGAGAGAGAACTGCACCCTGAGAGAGGGAACTGCACCCTGAGAGAGAGAACTGCACCCTGAGAGATGGAACTGCACCATGAGAGAGAGAACTGCACCCTGAGAGAGAGAACTGCACCCTGAGAGAGGGAGAACTGCACCCTGAGAGAGAGAACTGCACCCTGAGAGAGGGAACTGCACCCTGAGAGAGAACACTGCACCCTGAGAGAGAACTGCACCCTGAGAGAGGGAACTGCACCCTGAGAGAGGGAACTGCACCCTGAGAGAGAACACTGCACCCTGAGAGAGAACTGCACCCTGAGAGGGAACTGCACCCTGAGAGAGAGAACTGCACCCTGAGAGAGAACTGCACCCTGAGAGAGAACTGCACCCTGAGAGAGGGAACTGCACCCTGAGAGAGAGAACTGCACCCTGAGAGAGAGAACTGCACCCTGAGAGAGGGAACTGCACCCTGAGAGAGGGAACTGCACCCCGAGAGAGGGAACTGCACCCTGAGAGAGAGAACTGCACCCTGAGAGAGGGAACTGCACCCTGAGAGAGAGAACTGCACCCTGAGAGAGGGAACTGCACCCTGAGAGAGAACTGCACCCTGAGAGAGAACTGCACCCTGAGAGAGAGAACTGCACCCTGAGAGAGAGAACTGCACCCTGAGAGAGAGAACTGCACCCTGAGAGAGGGAACTGCACCCTGAGAGAGAGAACTGCACCCTGAGAGAGAGAACTGCACCCTGAGAGAGAGAACTGCGCCCTGAGAGAGAGAACTGCGTCCTGAGAGAGAGAACTGCACCCTGAGAGAGAGAACTGCACCCTGAGAGAGAGAACTGCACCATGAGAGAGAGAACTGCACCCTGAGAGAGGGAACTGCACCCTGAGAGAGAGAACTGCACCATGAGAGAGAGAACTGCACCCTGAGAGAGAGAACTGCACCCTGAGAGAGGGAACTGAACCCTGAGAGAGAGAACTGCACCCTGAGAGAGAGAACTGCACCCTGAGAGAGAGAACTGCACCCTGAGAGAGGGAACTGCACCCTGAGAGAGAGAACTGCACCCTGAGAGAGGGAACTGCACCCTGAGAGAGGGAACTGCACCCTGAGAGAGGGAACTGCACCCTGAGATAGAGAACTGCACCCTGAGAGAGGGAACTGCACCCTGAGAGAGAGAACTGCACACTGAGAGAGAGAACTGAGAGAGGGAACTGCACCCTGAGAGAGGGAACTGCACCCTGAGAGAGAGAACTGCACCCTGAGAGAGAGAACTGCACCCTGAGAGAGTGAACTGCACCCTGAGAGAGGGAACTGCACCCTGAGAGAGGGAACTGCACCCTGAGAGAGAGAGAACTGCACCCTGAGAGAGGGAACTGCACCCTGAGAGAGTGAACTGCACCCTGAGAGAGGGAACTGCACCCTGAGAGAGGGAACTGCACCCTGAGAGAGGGAACTGCACCCTGAGAGAGAAAACTGCACCCTGAGAGAGGGAACTGCACCCTGAGAGAGAGAACTGCACCCTGAGAGAGGGAGAACTGCACCCTGAGAGAGAGAACTGCACCCTGAGAGAGGGAGAACTGCACCCTGAGAGAGAGAACTGCACCCTGAGAGAGGGAACTGCACCCTGAGAGAGGGAACTGCACCCTGAGAGAGGGAACTGCACCCTGAGAGAGGGAACTGCACCCTGATAGAGAACTGCACCCTGAGAGAGGGAACTGCACCCTGAGAGAGAGAACTGCACCCTGAGAGAGGCAGAACTGCACCCTGAGAGAGAGAACTGCACCCTGAGAGAGAGAACTGCACCATGAGAGAGGGAACTGCACCCTGAGAGAGAGAACAGCACCCTGAGAGAGTGAACTGCACCCTGAGAGAGGGAACTGCACCCTGAGAGAGGGAACTGCACCCTGAGAGAGAGAACTGCACCCTGAGAGAGGGAACTGCACCCTGAGAGAGTGAACTGCACCCTGAGAGAGGGAACTGCACCCTGAGAGAGGGAACTGCACCCTGAGAGAGGGAACTGCACCCTGAGAGAGAACTGCACCCTGAGAGAGGGAACTGCACCCTGAGAGAGAGAACTGCACCCTGAGAGAGGGAGAACTGCACCCTGAGAGAGAGAACTGCACCCTGAGAGAGGGAGAACTGCACCCTGAGAGAGAGAACTGCACCCTGAGAGAGGGAACTGCACCCTGAGAGAGGGAACTGCACCCTGAGAGAGGGAACTGCACCCTGAGAGAGGGAACTGCACCCTGATAGAGAACTGCACCCTGAGAGAGGGAACTGCACCCTGAGAGAGAGAACTGCACCCTGAGAGAGGCAGAACTGCACCCTGAGAGAGAGAACTGCACCCTGAGAGAGAGAACTGCACCATGAGAGAGGGAACTGCACCCTGAGAGAGATAACTGCACCCTGAGAGAGGGAACTGCACCCTGAGAGAGAGAACTGCACCCTGAGAGATGGAACTGCACCATGAGAGAGAGAACTGCACCATGAGAGAGGGAACTGCACCCTGAGAGAGAGAACTGCACCCTGAGAGAGAGAACTGCACCATGAGAGAGGGAACTGCACCCTGAGAGAGAGAACTGCACCCTGAGAGAGGGAACTGCACCCTGAGAGAGAGAACTGCACCCTGAGAGAGAGAACTGCACCCTGAGAGAGAGAACTGCACCCTGAGAGAGGGAGAACTGCACCCTGAGAGAGAGAACTGCACCCTGAGAGAGGGAGAACTGCACCCTGAGAGAGAGAACTGCACCCTGAGAGAGGGAACTGCACCCTGAGAGAGAGAACTGCACCCTGAGAGAGAGAACTGCACCCTGAGAGAGGGAACTGCACCCTGAGAGAGAGAACTGCACCCTGAGAGAGGGAACTGCACCCTGAGAGAGGGAACTGCACCCTGAGAGAGGGAACTGCACCCTGAGAGAGGGAACTGCACCCTGATAGAGAGAACTGCACCCTGAGAGAGGGAACTGCACCCTGAGAGAGAGAACTGCACCCTGAGAGAGGGAACTGCACCCTGAGAGAGAGAACTGCACCCTGAGAGATGGAACTGCACCATGAGAGAGAGAACTGCACCCTGAGAGAGAGAACTGCACCCTGAGAGAGGGAGAACTGCACCCTGAGAGAGAGAACTGCACCCTGAGAGAGGGAACTGCACCCTGAGAGAGAACACTGCACCCTGAGAGAGAACTGCACCCTGAGAGAGGGAACTGCACCCTGAGAGAGGGAACTGCACCCTGAGAGAGAACACTGCACCCTGAGAGAGAACTGCACCCTGAGAGGGAACTGCACCCTGAGAGAGAGAACTGCACCCTGAGAGAGAACTGCACACTGAGAGAGAACTGCACCCTGAGAGAGGGAACTGCACCCTGAGAGAGAGAACTGCACCCTGAGAGAGAACTGCACCCTGAGAGGGAACTGCACCCTGAGAGAGGGAACTGCACCCTGAGAGAGGGAACTGCACCCTGAGAGAGGGAACTGCACCCTGAGAGAGGGAACTGCACCCTGAGAGAGAGAACTGCACCCTGAGAGAGAGAACTGCACCCTGAGAGAGAGAACTGCACCCTGAGAGATGGAACTGCACCATGAGAGAGAGAACTGCACCCTGAGAGAGAGAACTGCACCCTGAGAGAGAGAACTGCACCCTGAGAGAGAGAACTGCACCATGAGAGAGAGAACTGCACCCTGAGAGAGAACTGCACCCTGAGAGAGAGAACTGCACCATGAGAGAGAGAACTGCACCCTGAGAGAGAACTGCACCCTGAGAGAGGGAACTGCACCCTGAGAGAGGGAACTGCACCCTGAGAGAGGGAACTGCACCCTGAGAGAGAGAACTGCACCCTGAGAGAGGGAACTGCACCCTGAGAGAGAGAACTGCACCCTGAGAGAGGGAACTGCACCCTGATAGAGAACTGCACCCTGAGAGAGGGAACTGCACCATGAGAGAGAGAACTGCACCCTGAGAGAGGCAGAACTGCACCCTGAGAGAGAGAACTGCACCCTGAGAGAGAGAACTGCACCATAAGAGAGGGAACTGCACCCTGAGAGAGAGAACTGCACCCTGAGAGAGGGAACTGCACCCTGAGAGAGAGAACTGCACCCTGAGAGATGGAACTGCACCATGAGAGAGAGAACTGCACCCTGAGAGAGAGAACTGCACCCTGAGAGAGGGAGAACTGCACCCTGAGAGAGAGAACTGCACCCTGAGAGAGGGAACTGCACCCTGAGAGAGAACACTGCACCCTGAGAGAGAACTGCACCCTGAGAGAGGGAACTGCACCCTGAGAGAGGGAACTGCACCCTGAGAGAGAACACTGCACCCTGAGAGAGAACTGCACCCTGAGAGGGAACTGCACCCCGAGAGAGAGAACTGCACCCTGAGAGAGGGAACTGCACCCTGAGAGAGGGAACTGCACCCTGAGAGAGGGAACTGCACCCTGAGAGAGAGAACTGCACCCTGAGAGAGGGAACTGCACCCTGAGAGGGAACTGCACCCTGAGAGAGTGAACTGCACCCTGAGAGAGGGAACTGCACCCTGAGAGAGAACTGCACCCTGAGAGAGAGAACTGCACCCTGAGAGAGAAAACTGCACCCTGAGAGAGAGAACTGCACCCTGAGAGAGAGAACTGCACCCTGAGAGAGAGAACTGCACCATGAGAGAGAGAACTGCACCCTGAGAGAGAACTGCACCCTGAGAGAGGGAACTGCACCCTGAGAGAGGGAACTGCACCCTGAGAGAGGGAACTGCACCCTGAGAGAGAGAACTGCACCCTGAGAGAGGGAACTGCACCCTGAGAGAGAGAACTGCACCCTGAGAGATGGAACTGCACTGTGCTGCTTTACTCCCGCAGCTGGGGTGAAGGGATGAACAGGATGCCACTCAGTTGCAAAAAGCTTTTAATTCTTCCTCCAACAGGTTACAAACCTTGAAACAAGACACACATTCAATCAATAACTACCACAATACTACTATCATTCTTAAAACAAATCGCTTACACACATCCACTCACCGGTTCTCAATCGTCTCCCTTCGCTGCTGTCAAATTCCCCGCGACTTCCTGTATACAGTTTCACTGACACCATGTGACGTATCTCGACCAATTACAGCCCACTACTCGCTACATCCCTGGATCCCATGTGAAATGACTACATCTCCATTCACAACTTTAATCAAGCATACAGTGCCTCCATACATCCGAAAATGAAAACATAATTACAATCATAGCTCAACTACCACTAAACATTCACATAAATGCACAGCATAAAAAACACCACAAACCATTACTTATTTACACACAGACTAAAGTGCACCTAAACTCCACCACCACAATAGAAAGCTGCACACCTCCCACTTGGTATCCTGGTCTTTAGACCCAAGGAGACCACAACAAATAACCGCTCTCCTTTGGCGGTGGAATCTTCGGATCAACCTTCTCATGGGGTGCTGTTATTGCTCTTCTACAGGTAAGAGCACCACGAGTCTTCGGACGTCTCTGCTGAGGACAATAGAGAGTCTATGATCGCTGCTGATCTTCTCCGGACGCTTGCCCGAGGCCACTGGACAGCTGGGGCACGTTCTCACTTTGACATCACGGACGACCCCATTCACGTCAGGGGCCACCTCCACAACCCGGCCCAGTCTGAACTGACCCCTTAGCGCGTTCTGATCGGCAAGCCAAACAAGATCTCCGACTGCCACATTGCGAGCCTTACTATGCCACTTAGGCCTGATAAACAAGCCTGGACCAGCAAGCTGGCTCCACCGCTGCCAGAACTTGTTTACTTCAGTCTGGACTGCTCTCAATCTCACAAATGGGTAGCCCTGGAACTCGTAGCTCCGTGAGTCCCCTGTGGGTCCAGCCCTCCCCAGTAGCAGGGTGTTGGGGGTGATCACCTCTACCGCGTCATCTTGGACCTGGAGTCTGGCGCCGATCGGTCTCTCATTCGATAAGTTGGCTGCCATGTAGAGCATAGTTTGGAACTCTAGTCCTGTGAGGTCCCCGCCACCTCCCACATTACTCAGCGCTTGCTTGAGAATGCGGACTGCTGCTTCCGCCGCACCATTCCTGTGAGGTGAGTCGGCTGGGTGGAACACCCAGATCCACTCCGTTCCTTGTCTGGCAGCCTTTCCCCTTACTTCATCCTTGTCGAGACTTTCTAGGAAAACATAGAGTTCCTTCAGTGCAGGCCGAGCTCCAACAAAGTTTGTGCCCCGGTCTGACCAGATTTTCTTCGGGTGTCCTCTGAGCGCTGTGAATCTCTGGTAAGTGCCCATGAAGCTCTCTGTGGACAGTCCCTCCACCATATCGGCGTGCATAGCTCTAGAAGCCATACAAGAGAACACCACACCCCAGACTTTCATCCTAGACCTCTTCTTTACCACATCCCTGACCATGTATGGGCCAAACAGATCCAGAGTTGTAAACTCAAATGGGGCAGCCGGCTCAGTCCGCTCAGAGGGAAGGTCAGCCATAACCTGCTGGCACATCTTTGCTCTGGTCTTCCGGCAGGAGACGCAACAGTCCCCAACCTTCCTTGCAACCCGCTGAGCCTGAACCACCTAAGCCTTCCTCCTCATCCGCAACATAGTACCAGCGACTCCCTCATGGTTGGTTTCATGAGACTCTCGCGCCACGAGGGTGCTGACCCAAGCTCTATAGGGAACCAGAGGCACTCCTGACTCCCCCGCTGCCCGGGCCCTTCCAAAGCACATCAGAAGCCCTGACACCTCCTCCCTGACTACCACGAGCCTGTTCAGTGTTGACTCAGGGAATGCTACCCCTTTTTGAGCTGCCAAACAAAGTTCTCGGAAAGCGGCCCCAAGCTCCCATGCGTCGAGGACAGGCTTGCCCTCTTTCTCTTTTGAGTGCTTGGCCTCCCACTCTGCTCTCTCTATGGCTCTTCCTCGGATTAGCCACTTGTTCACCGCTCGGCGGACCCAGCTGATCACTCCACAGAGCTTGGTCAAGCTGCTGAACTTCTCAGGTTTGACGAGATTGACGATGGCTGCCCCCCAGAGCTTTTCCTCGCTTCCGGACTCGCTAGAGGGCTCTTTTTCTCCTTTCTTAGAGAGCCCGGGAGCCTTGTCCGCCTCGTTCGGAGATTTCTCGGACGAACTTGACGCCTTTTTCAGCTGGGCTCGAGTAAGAACCGCTGTGAACGCCCTCCTCTGGAGCCTACACACAGCCTCTCTGGTGTTAGCCGCTACCTCTGCCGCGGACTTCATGGGCCACTCTTCCACAGGCCTTATTAGAAACTCTGGTCCCTTTTGCCACTTGGAACCTTCATCCAGGTCTTCCGGGGGACATCCTCGAGTGACAAGGTCAGCGACATTCAGATCCCCTGGGATCCACCACCAGTCGGCTACTGGCCCTGCCTTCTGAATCTCCCCAACCCTGTTCGCAAAGAACGTCTGATACCCGTAACTCTCCCTCTGAATTGCTCCCAGTATAGTTTGGCTGTCTACAAAGTGAAACCACTTCTCTACCTCCAGACGGCCTTGCCTCTCCCAGAACCCTTTCAATCTGGCTGCAAAGACTGCACCACAGATCTCTGCTTTGATTACATCACCCTTCTGGTCAAGGGGTGTCAGCTTGGCCTTCGACTCGACGAGACGAGTGTCCACCCCTGCTGATGTCTCCCACCTCAGATACAGGACAGCTCCGAAAGCATCATCACTTCCATCAGAAAATGTCACACCCCACGGCCTCCCTCTCCATCCGGAAGGAGTGAGGCTTCTCTCAAAACCAACTTGACGAAGTCGACTGTACTCCTCAAAGAGCTTGATAGCTTCTGTTCGGAGGTCTGCTGGAAGAGGATGGTCCCACGTGTCTTTCTTCGAGCCCCCTCCCCCAGCCACCTGGAAAGCTCTCCTCACCAGAATGGCCCCTTTCTCTTTGACCGGGGTAGCAAGCCCGATAGGGTCATAGAGCCCTGCCACCTGACTCAGGAGCTCCCTTCTGGTCAGAGGATCTGGCGTCTGCTCTCTGACCTCCCCCTCAAGAAGGTCAACCCCTGTCCTCATCTTCTGCTTTCTTTTAGAGAAATTTATCGAGACCATCAGGAAGAGCCTGTCACTATCAACATAGTAGCCAACGCCGAGGGCCTTGTTGTCTTCCTGCCCTAGCTGGTTGGGCAACACCAGGGTTTGGAGCGCCATATTCTGAGTCTCAATAGATTGCTTGGGCTGACTTCTTTCACGCCTCCCACTTTGACCGGACCGAACCCATGGCTTGAGAGAAAAGCCTCCAGCGGTGAGGATCTCTTCCACTCCTCTCGTGATCTTGTCCAGCTTCCCTCGGTCATTGTGGGATGTGAGGATATCGTCCACATAGCTGTCCTCCTCAAGGACCCTCCTCTCCTCATCCATATGAGAGAACTTGGGAAGCCTCGCCGTTTCCCTCATAGCCAGCTGTGCTATGCACCCAGCTGGCCTGTCTCCGATGTTGACCCGAGTGATGGCGAAATCTTTGATCTCTTCCTCTGGTGAGTCCCTCCAGAGGAACCGATGAAGGTGGACCTCTCTTTCATTTAACCACACAGAATTATACATCTTTCTAATATCTCCTATGGCCGCATGCTCTCCTGTCCTGAACCTGAGCAGGACCGCCCGGATGGGATTTAGAACATCTGGACCCTTCAGCAGAATGCTGTTCATACTTGTCCCTTTGAACTCCTGGCTGCTGTTCCAGACAAGGCGCACTGGCGTAGTGACAGAATGTGGGTTTGGTGCGATTAGATGACTCACGTACCAAACAGGCCCTCTCCAACTGCTGATCATGTTCTTCTCCAACTCGATGGCTGCTCCTCTTTCCACCATCTCATGAACTTGTGCTGTATACGCCGTTCTCCATAATGGGTCCTTCATGAGGCGCTTTTCGGTCCTCAGGAACGTCGCTTCCACCACCTTCCTGTTGTATGGAAGCGAAACAGGATCTTCTGTCCAGGGGTATCCTGCATCCCAGTGAGGTGAGTTGCTATGGTTGTCAGTGGTCACATAGGACAGACCTTCTTTGATCTTTTCTAGTTCCCTTTCTTCTACTAGAGTCATCTCCTTTCCCCCTGGCTGGCAAGTCCCGCACCGACATCCCCCGCACTTTGGCTCGCAGGCGGCTCCGATGCTATCCCACCTCCACCATTCAAGAACTTCTTTGCTGGTCGTGGCTGTGTTTCTGACCTCCTTACTTTCTTGCTCCGGGCCCTGAGCCCCTTTTCTGGTGTTTACCAGCTCACAGGAGATCTCCTCCACCTTGACTGCCTTTGTTCTCATAGAACGTGCAAAATGAGTCCTCGAGTTGTGAATTGACATCTCCATCTCCTCAAACAGATCAGGGTGCGCTCCCCCCACAGTCTTCCCTAGTGGGCCGTCCCACAGCACCAGGTCTCCCACTCTTTTCATCCGCTGTGGAGCAAGCCGACCCTCCCGGTGGCTGATCAAGAGCTCGATCTTCTCTGGCCGGACCAGCTCCTCCGTCTTGACCTCTGGGAAGAACTTTTGAAGCTGCTTTGGGCTAACGACCTTGCCTGCTCGGGCGATTTCATTCAGGCCATAACAGACTATCTGGTGGGGACTCCACATGTCCTCTGAAATGCGCATCCTGACCTTGAGCAGGTACCTTTCAGTCTCGACTCTCACCTTCATTCCTCCAACCCCATGCACGACCAACGTTATTTTCTCCCCTCTCAGTCTGAGTCTTTCGGCAGCTTGGTGGGTTATGTAGTTAGTGTCGGACGCGAGGTCTACCAGGGTCCCAATAGTTTGCCCCCCGTTTGTCGTGACCTCCATGATCATCATAAGCACAGGATGCTCCCTCAGGCCAATCTCTTCAAGGAGACTACCACTCCAAGTGTTTGTACTCATTGACACCGTTGTTTGGTTGGTGAATGCCTTTATAATCTGGTCTGCTGCTTCGGGGGAGATATTAGCAAGCGCCCTCTGTTGTTCATCTGAGAGCGTTCCCGCGTTTGCGCCACTTGTTTCCACCCTTTGCCTTCCCCTTTTCCTCTCATCTCCTCTCTGCCCCCCTTCCGCAGAGCACATGAGGTAGTGGTGGTCGGAGGTCTCTCCCTTTTGGCAGCACCTTTTCCTGCAGAGGAACCTGTCGCTGCATTCTCCATCCTCATGATGGGATGCCAAACATCTCTGGCAGGCTTCATTCTTTTCGACAATGTCTCTCTTCTCAGCCAGACTGAGCGCTTTGAACTTTTTACAGAAGAAAATCCTGCCTCCGTGTTTCTCATCCCCACACACGCTGCATTCTTCTCCAGCCGCACCCTTTCCTGTGGCCCTTGTGAACGCCTTCCACTCTGGCTTGCTTGGCTTCTCGAATACCTCCGAGGGTCTTAGCTGCACCAATGCCTCAAGGACTACTTCTTCGTTTTTTAGAAATTTTAGGAGAGCGTCAAAGTGGCCTTCAGGGGTGACATTATTCACAGGTGCAGCTTTGAAGGTGAGCCAGCTCCTCAGCTCACATTCAGGCAGCTTGCTCTCAATAGATTTGATAATAAGTGGATTCTTTATAGCATCAATGCTCCCCAAGTCTGTCAGGTCAGTAAGGGCCTTCTCAACAGCTTGGATGAGCTCTATTGTTTTCCTCGGCTGGTTACCTTTTGCCACCGGCAACTTCTCCAACTCTTCAATTATTTGAATAGCGATGGTGGTCTTATTCCCGAACCGGTTTTCAAGGACCCTAAACATGTCATGAGCAGTGTCGTAGCTTGAGAGCCTAACGCCACTGACGACTCTCTCCTCCACACTGTCTAGGAGCTGGAATTTCTTCACTTCGGCTGACCCAGATGGATCTCCCTGTCGCTGGAGGTTTTCCCAGTCTCTTCGCCAACGGTGAAAGTCTCGCATGCAACCGTTGAATTTTGGTAGTTTTATTGGCTGGAGCCGAACTCTTGGTGAGGCTGATGCTTGCGAGCCTCCTGCTCCCAGGTTCGCCAGGCTAGCACTCTGTGCTTCCTCCCATGCTTTCCGCTGCCCCTTGGCCAGCTCGGCACGCTCTTCTGCGGCGGCCTCTGCCATTTCCAACTGAATCCCAGCTGCCTTTTCTCTGGCCTCTGCGGCCCTCTCCTCAGACCCAGCGCTAACTTCGGCTGCCTTAAGCCTGGTCTCGGCGGCTCTTCTTTCAGCCTCAGCGCCTCCCTTTTCAGCTTCTACGATGTCAGAGGTGGCCTTTTGCCTGATTTCAATGGCTCTATCAGCCTGCTCTTTCTGGACCCTGCCGAAATCAACTACCCACCTTTGCCAGAGGTCAATTCTCTTGTCCTCCAGCACTTGCAGCTTCTTACTAACCTCGCACGCAGCGCCTTCAGGGATCCACCCTTCCCAGACAGCTAGCAGACTTCCTGCCTTGGTGATGAGAGATTCCACGAGTGTGACTTGTTCTTTACCATTTTCATAGGTGATTGTTTCCAGGTTAACTTCTCCCACACCTTCATAGCTTCTTTCTGCCCGTCCAATGGCTGCTTTTAGCTCGGTCTCTGCATATTTTGACCAAAGGTTGGAATGGATTGCCTGCTTCACCTCTTTTAATGTTGTATCACACTCTATGGTTACCCTCTCCAAGTCTGCTTTGGCTTTTTCATCCACAGCCTCCATGTCGCCTGCTTCATCAATCAGACAGGCCTCACAAACATAATTAGCTGCATGAAGCCTTTCTGCGTCCTCAGAAAGGGATTTCCACTCACTTTTCAATTCCTCTCGCAGCATAGTTGGCGCCATTCGCAAAATGCTGTTGGCTTTTCTTGTGAAAGCTGCCTTCACTTTGGCCCTCTCTTTCTTTAATTGATCCATTTTTATTTATTTTTATTTATTTATTATTTATTTGACCATAAAATAAATAATTGTAATGATAAATAACCCAATAAAATAATAACCTAATTGAGCGTACCCGTAACTCCTTATCTACCTTGTGTCTTCCGCCCTCTCTAGCTGCCTAAACTAGCTCAGAAGCTTCTTCCCTGACTATCCTAACTAGTCTTCAGCGGCGTTACCAGGCTCACCAGAGGTCCCCCCAGGGATACCGCCCAAAAATGGAAAACAATACAAATAAACAAAGTGGAGTAGGTTTCACCTTCTCCCGCCGGCTTGCTACCCGGGTACACTCAAACTAAGCTAAAGGTCTTGACATTAGAGGGCTACTAAATCATCTATACCTAAATAATATAATTGGCACCATCACAGGGCTAGTAATGAGCTATAGTTTTTTATCTTTAGCTGCCTTCATGTTTGTCCACGTTAGTGTTGGTATGCTATTTGATAGTTACTTTCAGTAGCTTGGCATTACTCCTGATCGCATTTGACGTTAGCACTGACATCTGTCAAACACCGTTTTCATTCATTCACTGATTTAGCTGCGTTGCTTCTTGTATTTAGCATTTGAACCAGGTGAACGTTCCTGCTCGCTGACCCGTATGGCCTGATGCGCGAGTTATTTCATTTACAACGACACAGGAGTACCTCATATCCCTCGGTTGTTTTGTCCTTATCTGACGGCGCGTTCAGCCACTCTTCTGCCGCCGCCCGCGGTTTGTAACTGTGCTGCTTTACTCCCGCAGCTGGGGTGAAGGGATGAACAGGATGCCACTCAGTTGCAAAAAGCTTTTAATTCTTCCTCCAACAGGTTACAAACCTTGAAACAAGACACACATTCAATCAATAACTACCACAATACTACTATCATTCTTAAAACAAATCGCTTACACACATCCACTCACCGGTTCTCAATCGTCTCCCTTCGCTGCTGTCAAATTCCCCGCGACTTCCTGTATACAGTTTCACTGACACCACGTGACGTATCTCGACCAATTACAGCCCACTACTCGCTACATCCCTGGATCCCATGTGAAATGACTACATCTCCATTCACAACTTTAATCAAGCATACAGTGCCTCCATACATCCGAAAATGAAAACATAATTACAATCATAGCTCAACTACCACTAAACATTCACATAAATGCACAGCATAAAAAACACCACAAACCATTACTTATTTACACACAGACTAAAGTGCACCTAAACTCCACCACCACAATAGAAAGCTGCACATGCACCATGAGAGAGAGAACTGCACCCTGAGAGAGAGAACTGCACCCTGAGAGAGGGAGAACTGCACCCTGAGAGAGAGAACTGCACCCTGAGAGAGGGAACTGCACCCTGAGAGAGAACACTGCACCCTGAGAGAGAACTGCACCCTGAGAGAGGGAACTGCACCCTGAGAGAGGGAACTGCACCCTGAGAGAGAACACTGCACCCTGAGAGAGAACTGCACCCTGAGAGGGAACTGCACCCCGAGAGAGAGAACTGCACCCTGAGAGAGGGAACTGCACCCTGAGAGAGGGAACTGCACCCTGAGAGAGGGAACTGCACCCTGAGAGAGAGAACTGCACCCTGAGAGAGGGAACTGCACCCTGAGAGGGAACTGCACCCTGAGAGAGTGAACTGCACCCTGAGAGAGGGAACTGCACCCTGAGAGAGAACTGCACCCTGAGAGAGAGAACTGCACCCTGAGAGAGAGAACTGCACCCTGAGAGAGAGAACTGCACCCTGAGAGAGAGAACTGCACCCTGAGAGAGAGAACTGCACCATGAGAGAGAGAACTGCACCCTGAGAGAGAACTGCACCCTGAGAGAGGGAACTGCACCCTGAGAGAGGGAACTGCACCCTGAGAGAGGGAACTGCACCCTGAGAGAGTGAACTGCACCCTGAGAGAGGGAACTGCAACCTGAGAGAGGGAACTGCACCCTGAGAGAGGGAACTGCACCCTGAGAGAGAGAACTGCACCCTGAGAGAGGGAACTGCACCCTGAGAGAGGGAACTGCACCCTGAGAGAGGGAACTGCACCCTGAGAGAGAGAACTGCACCCTGAGAGAGGGAACTGCACCCTGAGAGAGGGAGAACTGCACCCTGAGAGAGAGAACTGCACCCTGAGAGAGGGAACTGCACCCTGAGAGAGGGAACTGCACCCTGAGAGAGGGAACTGCACCCTGAGAGAGGGAACTGCACCCTGATAGAGAACTGCACCCTGAGAGAGGGAACTGCACCCTGAGAGAGGGAACTGCACCCTGAGAGAGGGAACTGCACCCTGAGAGGGAGAACTGCACCCTGAGAGAGAGAACTGCACCCTGAGAGAGGGAGAACTGCACCCTGAGAGAGAGAACTGCACCCTGAGAGAGGGAACTGCACCCTGAGAGAGGGAACTGCACCCTGAGAGAGGGAACTGCACCCTGAGAGAGGGAACTGCACCCTGATAGAGAACTGCACCCTGAGAGAGGGAACTGCACCCTGAGAGAGAGAACTGCACCCTGAGAGAGGCAGAACTGCACCCTGAGAGAGAGAACTGCACCCTGAGAGAGAGAACTGCACCCTGAGAGAGGGAACTGCACCCTGAGAGAGAGAACTGCACCCTGAGAGAGGGAACTGCACCCTGAGAGAGAGAACTGCACCCTGAGAGAGAACTGCACCCTGAGAGAGAGAACTGCACCCTGAGAGAGGGAACTGCACCCTGAGAGAGAGAACTGCACCCTGAGATAGGGAACTGCACCCTGAGTGAGAGAACTGCACCCTGAGAGAGGGAACTGCACCCTGAGAGAGAGAACTGCACCCTGAGAGAGAGAACTGCACCCTGAGAGAGGGAGAACTGCACCCTGAGAGAGAGAACTGCACCCTGAGAGAGGGAGAACTGCACCCTGAGAGAGAGAACTGCACCCTGAGAGAGGGAACTGCACCCTGAGAGAGAGAACTGCACCCTGAGAGAGAGAACTGCACCCTGAGAGAGGGAACTGCACCCTGAGAGAGAGAACTGCACCCTGAGAGAGGGAACTGCACCCTGAGAGAGGGAACTGAACCCTGAGAGAGGGAACTGCACCCTGATAGAGAGAACTGCACCCTGAGAGAGGGAACTGCACCCTGAGAGAGAGAACTGCACCCTGAGAGAGGGAACTGCACCCTGAGAGAGAGAACTGCACCCTGAGAGATGGAACTGCACCATGAGAGAGAGAACTGCACCCTGAGAGAGAGAACTGCACCCTGAGAGAGGGAGAACTGCACCCTGAGAGAGAGAACTGCACCCTGAGAGAGGGAACTGCACCCTGAGAGAGAACACTGCACCCTGAGAGAGAACTGCACCCTGAGAGAGGGAACTGCACCCTGAGAGAGGGAACTGCACCCTGAGAGAGAACACTGCACCCTGAGAGAGAACTGCACCCTGAGAGGGAACTGCACCCTGAGAGAGAGAACTGCACCCTGAGAGAGAACTGCACACTGAGAGAGAACTGCACCCTGAGAGAGGGAACTGCACCCTGAGAGAGGGAACTGCACCCTGAGAGAGGGAACTGCACCCTGAGAGAGGGAACTGCACCCTGAGAGAGGGAACTGCACCCTGATAGAGAACTGCACCCTGAGAGAGGGAACTGCACCCTGAGAGAGAGAACTGCACCCTGAGAGAGGCAGAACTGCACCCTGAGAGAGAGAACTGCACCCTGAGAGAGAGAACTGCACCCTGAGAGAGGGAACTGCACCCTGAGAGAGAGAACTGCACCCTGAGAGAGGGAACTGCACCCTGAGAGAGAGAACTGCACCCTGAGAGAGAACTGCACCCTGAGAGAGAGAACTGCACCCTGAGAGAGGGAACTGCACCCTGAGAGAGAGAACTGCACCCTGAGATAGGGAACTGCACCCTGAGTGAGAGAACTGCACCCTGAGAGAGGGAACTGCACCCTGAGAGAGAGAACTGCACCCTGAGAGAGAGAACTGCACCCTGAGAGAGGGAGAACTGCACCCTGAGAGAGAGAACTGCACCCTGAGAGAGGGAGAACTGCACCCTGAGAGAGAGAACTGCACCCTGAGAGAGGGAACTGCACCCTGAGAGAGAGAACTGCACCCTGAGAGAGAGAACTGCACCCTGAGAGAGGGAACTGCACCCTGAGAGAGAGAACTGCACCCTGAGAGAGGGAACTGCACCCTGAGAGAGGGAACTGAACCCTGAGAGAGGGAACTGCACCCTGATAGAGAGAACTGCACCCTGAGAGAGGGAACTGCACCCTGAGAGAGAGAACTGCACCCTGAGAGAGGGAACTGCACCCTGAGAGAGAGAACTGCACCCTGAGAGATGGAACTGCACCATGAGAGAGAGAACTGCACCCTGAGAGAGAGAACTGCACCCTGAGAGAGGGAGAACTGCACCCTGAGAGAGAGAACTGCACCCTGAGAGAGGGAACTGCACCCTGAGAGAGAACACTGCACCCTGAGAGAGAACTGCACCCTGAGA
Source organism: Notolepis coatsorum (assembly GCF_963971535.1). Lineage (NCBI taxonomy): Eukaryota > Metazoa > Chordata > Actinopteri > Aulopiformes > Paralepididae > Notolepis > Notolepis coatsorum. The sequence continues at coordinate 34,744 of NW_028169361.1, read as the reverse complement.
GAGGGAACTGCACCCTGAGAGAGGGAACTGCACCCTGAGAGAGAACACTGCACCCTGAGAGAGAACTGCACCCTGAGAGGGAACTGCACCCTGAGAGAGAGAACTGCACCCTGAGAGAGAACTGCACACTGAGAGAGAACTGCACCCTGAGAGAGGGAACTGCACCCTGAGAGAGAGAACTGCACCCTGAGAGAGAACTGCACCCTGAGAGGGAACTGCACCCTGAGAGAGGGAACTGCACCCTGAGAGAGGGAACTGCACCCTGAGAGAGGGAACTGCACCCTGAGAGAGGGAACTGCACCCTGAGAGAGAGAACTGCACCCTGAGAGAGGGAACTGCACCCTGAGAGAGAGAACTGCACCCTGAGAGAGGGAACTGCACCCTGAGAGAGAGAACTGCACCCTGAGAGATGGAACTGCACCATGAGAGAGAGAACTGCACCCTGAGAGAGAGAACTGCACCCTGAGAGAGGGAGAACTGCACCCTGAGAGAGAGAACTGCACCCTGAGAGAGGGAACTGCACCCTGAGAGAGAACACTGCACCCTGAGAGAGAACTGCACCCTGAGAGAGGGAACTGCACCCTGAGAGAGGGAACTGCACCCTGAGAGAGAACACTGCACCCTGAGAGAGAACTGCACCCTGAGAGGGAACTGCACCCTGAGAGAGAGAACTGCACCCTGAGAGAGAACTGCACCATGAGAGAGAGAACTGCACCCTGAGAGAGAACACTGCACCCTGAGAGAGAACTGCACCCTGAGAGGGAACTGCACCCCGAGAGAGAGAACTGCACCCTGAGAGAGGGAACTGCACCCTGAGAGAGGGAACTGCACCCTGAGAGAGGGAACTGCACCCTGAGAGAGAGAACTGCACCCTGAGAGAGGGAACTGCACCCTGAGAGAGAGAACTGCACCCTGAGAGAGGGAACTGCACCCTGAGAGAGAGAACTGCACCCTGAGAGATGGAACTGCACCATGAGAGAGAGAACTGCACCCTGAGAGAGAGAACTGCACCCTGAGAGAGGGAGAACTGCACCCTGAGAGAGAGAACTGCACCCTGAGAGAGGGAACTGCACCCTGAGAGAGAACACTGCACCCTGAGAGAGAACTGCACCCTGAGAGAGGGAACTGCACCCTGAGAGAGGGAACTGCACCCTGAGAGAGAACACTGCACCCTGAGAGAGAACTGCACCCTGAGAGGGAACTGCACCCTGAGAGAGAGAACTGCACCCTGAGAGAGAACTGCACCCTGAGAGAGAACTGCACCCTGAGAGAGGGAACTGCACCCTGAGAGAGAGAACTGCACCCTGAGAGAGGGAACTGCACCCTGAGAGAGGGAACTGCACCCTGAGAGAGAGAACTGCACCCTGAGAGAGGGAACTGCACCCTGAGAGAGAGAACTGCACCCTGAGAGATGGAACTGCACCATGAGAGAGAGAACTGCACCCTGAGAGAGAGAACTGCACCCTGAGAGAGGGAGAACTGCACCCTGAGAGAGAGAACTGCACCCTGAGAAAGGGAACTGCACCCTGAGAGAGAACACTGCACCCTGAGAGAGAACTGCACCCTGAGAGAGGGAACTGCACCCTGAGAGAGGGAACTGCACCCTGAGAGAGAACACTGCACCCTGAGAGAGAACTGCACCCTGAGAGGGAACTGCACCCTGAGAGAGAGAACTGCACCCTGAGAGAGAACTGCACCCTGAGAGAGAACTGCACCCTGAGAGAGGGAACTGCACCCTGAGAGAGAGAACTGCACCCTGAGAGAGAGAACTGCACCCTGAGAGAGGGAACTGCACCCTGAGAGAGGGAACTGCACCCTGAGAGAGAGAACTGCACCCTGAGAGAGGGAACTGCACCCTGAGAGAGAGAACTGCACCCTGAGAGAGGGAACTGCACCCTGAGAGAGAACTGCACCCTGAGAGAGAACTGCACCCTGAGAGAGAGAACTGCACCCTGAGAGAGAGAACTGCACCCTGAGAGAGAGAACTGCACCCTGAGAGAGAGAACTGCACCATGAGAGAGAGAACTGCACCCTGAGAGAGGGAACTGCACCCTGAGAGAGGGAACTGCACCCTGAGAGAAGGAACTGCACCCTGAGAGAGGGAACTGCACCCTGAGAGAGGGAACTGCACCCTGAGAGAGGGAACTGCACCCTGAGAGAGGGAACTGCACCCTGAGAGAGAGAACTGCACCCTGAGAGAGGGAACTGCACCCTGAGAGAGAACTGCACCCTGAGAGAGGGAACTGCACCCTGAGAGAGGGAACTGCACCCTGATAGAGAACTGCACCCTGAGAGAGGGAACTGCACCCTGAGAGAGAGAACTGCACCCTGAGAGAGGGAACTGCACCCTGAGAGAGAGAACTGCACCCTGAGAGAGGGAACTGCACCCTGAGAGAGAGAACTGCACCCTGAGAGAGAACTGCACCCTGAGAGAGGGAGAACTGCACCCTGAGAGAGAGAACTGCACCCTGAGAGAGAGAACTGCACCCTGAGAGAGGGAACTGCACCCTGAGAGAGAGAACTGCACCCTGAGAGAGGGAACTGCACCCTGAGAGAGAGAACTGCACCCTGAGAGAGAACTGCACCCTGAGAGCGAGAACTGCACCCTGAGAGAGGGAACTGCACCCTGAGAGAGAGAACTGCACCCTGAGAGAGGGAACTGCACCCTGAGTGAGAGAACTGCACCCTGAGAGAGGGAACTGTACCCTGAGAGAGAGAACTGCACCCTGAGAGAGAGAACTGCACCCTGAGAGAGAGAACTGCACCCTGAGAGAGGGAACTGCACCCTGAGAGAGAGAACTGCACCCTGAGAGAGGGAACTGCACCCTGAGAGAGAGAACTGCACCCTGAGAGAGAATTGCACCCTGAGAGAAGGAACTGCACCCTGAGAGAGGGAACTGCACCCTGAGAGAGAGAACTGCACCCTGAGAGAGAACTGCACCCTGAGAGAGAACTGCACCCTGAGAGAGGGAACTGCACCCCGAGAGAGGGAACTGCACCCTGAGAGAGAGAACTGCACCCTGAGAGAGAGAACTGCACCCTGGGAGAGAGAACTGTACCCTGAGAGAGAGAACTGCACCCTGAGAGAGGGAACTGCACCCTGAGAGAGAACTGCACCCTGAGAGAGAGAACTGCACCCTGAGAGAGAACTGCACCCTGAGAGAGGGAACTGCACCCTGAGAGAGGGAACTGCACCCTGAGAGAGAACACTGCACCCTGAGAGAGAACTGCACCCTGAGAGGGAACTGCACCCTGAGAGAGAGAACTGCACCCTGAGAGAGAACTGCACCCTGAGAGAGAACTGCACCCTGAGAGAGGGAACTGCACCCTGAGAGAGAGAACTGCACCCTGAGAGAGGGAACTGCACCCTGAGAGAGGGAACTGCACCCTGAGAGAGAGAACTGCACCCTGAGAGAGGGAACTGCACCCTGAGAGAGAGAACTGCACCCTGAGAGATGGAACTGCACCATGAGAGAGAGAACTGCACCCTGAGAGAGAGAACTGCACCCTGAGAGAGGGAGAACTGCACCCTGAAAGAGAGAACTGCACCCTGAGAGAGAACTGCACCCTGAGAGAGGGAGAACTGCACCCTGAGAGAGAGAACTGCACCCTGAGAGAGAGAACTGCACCCTGAGAGAGGGAACTGCACCCTGAGAGAGAGAACTGCACCCTGAGAGAGGGAACTGCACCCTGAGAGAGAGAACTGCACCCTGAGAGAGAACTGCACCCTGAGAGAGAGAACTGCACCCTGAGAGAGGGAACTGCACCCTGAGAGAGAGAACTGCACCCTGAGAGAGGGAACTGCACCCTGAGTGAGAGAACTGCACCCTGAGAGAGGGAACTGTACCCTGAGAGAGAGAACTGCACCCTGAGAGAGAGAACTGCACCCTGAGAGAGAGAACTGCACCCTGAGAGAGGGAACTGCACCCTGAGAGAGAGAACTGCACCCTGAGAGAGGGAACTGCACCCTGAGAGAGAGAACTGCACCCTGAGAGAGAATTGCACCCTGAGAGAAGGAACTGCACCCTGAGAGAGGGAACTGCACCCTGAGAGAGAGAACTGCACCCTGAGAGAGAACTGCACCCTGAGAGAGAACTGCACCCTGAGAGAGGGAACTGCACCCCGAGAGAGGGAACTGCACCCTGAGAGAGAGAACTGCACCCTGAGAGAGAGAACTGCACCCTGGGAGAGAGAACTGTACCCTGAGAGAGAGAACTGCACCCTGAGAGAGGGAACTGCACCCTGAGAGAGAACTGCACCCTGAGAGAGAGAACTGCACCCTGAGAGAGGGAGAACTGCACCCTGAGAGAGAGAACTGCACCCTGAGAGAGGGAGAACTGCACCCTGAGAGAGAGAACTGCACCCTGAGAGAGGGAACTGCACCCTGAGAGAGGGAACTGCACCCTGAGAGAGGGAACTGCACCCTGAGAGAGGGAACTGCACCCTGAGAGAGAGAACTGCACCCTGAGAGAGGGAACTGCACCCTGAGAGAGTGAACTGCACCCTGAGAGAGGGAACTGCACCCTGAGAGAGGGAACTGCACCCTGAGAGAGAGAACTGCACCCTGAGAGAGGGAACTGCACCCTGAGAGAGAGAACTGCACCCTGAGAGAGAGAACTGCACCCTGAGAGAGGGAGAACTGCACCCTGAGAGAGAGAACTGCACCCTGAGAGAGGGAACTGCACCCTGAGAGAGGGAACTGCACCCTGAGAGAGGGAACTGCACCCTGAGAGAGAGAACTGCACCCTGAGAGAGGGAACTGCACCCTGAGAGAGAGAACTGCACCCTGAGAGAGAACTGCACCCTGAGAGAGGGAACTGCACCCTGAGAGAGGGAACTGCACCCTGATAGAGAACTGCACCCTGAGAGAAGGAACTGCACCCTGAGAGAGAGAACTGCACCCTGAGAGAGGCAGAACTGCACCCTGAGAGAGAGAACTGCACCCTGAGAGAGAGAACTGCACCCTGAGAGAGGGAACTGCACCCTGAGAGAGAGAACTGCACCCTGAGAGAGAACTGCACCCTGAGAGAGAGAGAACTGTACCCTGAGAGAGAGAACTGCACCCTGAGAGAGAGAACTGCACCCTGAGAGAGGGAACTGCACCCTGAGAGAGAACTGCACCCTGAGAGAGGGAACTGCACCCTGAGAGAGGGAGAACTGCACCCTGAGAGAGGGAGAACTGCACCCTGAGAGAGAGAACTGCACCCTGAGAGAGGGAGAACTGCACCCTGAGAGAGAGAACTGCACCCTGAGAGAGGGAACTGCACCCTGAGAGAGGGAACTGCACCCTGATAGAGAACTGCACCCTGAGAGAGGGAACTGCACCCTGAGAGAGGGAACTGCACCCTGAGAGAGAGAACTGCACCCTGAGAGAGGGAACTGCACCCTGAGAGAGAGAACTGCACCCTGAGAGAGGGAACTGCACCCTGAGAGAGGGAACTGCACCCTGAGAGAGGGAACTGCACCCTGAGAGAGAACACTGCACCCTGAGAGAGAACTGCACCCTGAGAGGGAACTGCACCCTGAGAGAGAGAACTGCACCCTGAGAGAGAACTGCACCCTGAGAGAGAACTGCACCCTGAGAGAGGGAACTGCACCCTGAGAGAGAGAACTGCACCCTGAGAGAGAGAACTGCACCCTGAGAGAGGGAACTGCACCCTGAGAGAGGGAACTGCACCCTGAGAGAGAGAACTGCACCCTGAGAGAGGGAACTGCACCCTGAGAGAGAGAACTGCACCCTGAGAGAGGGAACTGCACCCTGAGAGAGAACTGCACCCTGAGAGATAACTGCACCCTGAGAGAGAGAACTGCACCCTGAGAGAGAGAACTGCACCCTGAGAGAGAGAACTGCACCCTGAGAGAGAGAACTGCACCATGAGAGAGAGAACTGCACCCTGAGAGAGGGAACTGCACCCTGAGAGAGGGAACTGCACCCTGAGAGAAGGAACTGCACCCTGAGAGAGGGAACTGCACCCTGAGAGAGGGAACTGCACCCTGAGAGAGGGAACTGCACCCTGAGAGAGGGAACTGCACCCTGAGAGAGAGAACTGCACCCTGAGAGAGGGAACTGCACCCTGAGAGAGAACTGCACCCTGAGAGAGGGAACTGCACCCTGAGAGAGGGAACTGCACCCTGATAGAGAACTGCACCCTGAGAGAGGGAACTGCACCCTGAGAGAGAGAACTGCACCCTGAGAGAGGGAACTGCACCCTGAGAGAGAGAACTGCACCCTGAGAGAGGGAACTGCACCCTGAGAGAGAGAACTGCACCCTGAGAGAGAACTGCACCCTGAGAGAGGGAGAACTGCACCCTGAGAGAGAGAACTGCACCCTGAGAGAGAGAACTGCACCCTGAGAGAGGGAACTGCACCCTGAGAGAGAGAACTGCACCCTGAGAGAGGGAACTGCACCCTGAGAGAGAGAACTGCACCCTGAGAGAGAACTGCACCCTGAGAGCGAGAACTGCACCCTGAGAGAGGGAACTGCACCCTGAGAGAGAGAACTGCACCCTGAGAGAGGGAACTGCACCCTGAGTGAGAGAACTGCACCCTGAGAGAGGGAACTGTACCCTGAGAGAGAGAACTGCACCCTGAGAGAGAGAACTGCACCCTGAGAGAGAGAACTGCACCCTGAGAGAGGGAACTGCACCCTGAGAGAGAGAACTGCACCCTGAGAGAGGGAACTGCACCCTGAGAGAGAGAACTGCACCCTGAGAGAGAATTGCACCCTGAGAGAAGGAACTGCACCCTGAGAGAGGGAACTGCACCCTGAGAGAGAGAACTGCACCCTGAGAGAGAACTGCACCCTGAGAGAGAACTGCACCCTGAGAGAGGGAACTGCACCCCGAGAGAGGGAACTGCACCCTGAGAGAGAGAACTGCACCCTGAGAGAGAGAACTGCACCCTGGGAGAGAGAACTGTACCCTGAGAGAGAGAACTGCACCCTGAGAGAGGGAACTGCACCCTGAGAGAGAACTGCACCCTGAGAGAGAGAACTGCACCCTGAGAGAGAACTGCACCCTGAGAGAGGGAACTGCACCCTGAGAGAGGGAACTGCACCCTGAGAGAGAACACTGCACCCTGAGAGAGAACTGCACCCTGAGAGGGAACTGCACCCTGAGAGAGAGAACTGCACCCTGAGAGAGAACTGCACCCTGAGAGAGAACTGCACCCTGAGAGAGGGAACTGCACCCTGAGAGAGAGAACTGCACCCTGAGAGAGGGAACTGCACCCTGAGAGAGGGAACTGCACCCTGAGAGAGAGAACTGCACCCTGAGAGAGGGAACTGCACCCTGAGAGAGAGAACTGCACCCTGAGAGATGGAACTGCACCATGAGAGAGAGAACTGCACCCTGAGAGAGAGAACTGCACCCTGAGAGAGGGAGAACTGCACCCTGAAAGAGAGAACTGCACCCTGAGAGAGAACTGCACCCTGAGAGAGGGAGAACTGCACCCTGAGAGAGAGAACTGCACCCTGAGAGAGAGAACTGCACCCTGAGAGAGGGAACTGCACCCTGAGAGAGAGAACTGCACCCTGAGAGAGGGAACTGCACCCTGAGAGAGAGAACTGCACCCTGAGAGAGAACTGCACCCTGAGAGAGAGAACTGCACCCTGAGAGAGGGAACTGCACCCTGAGAGAGAGAACTGCACCCTGAGAGAGGGAACTGCACCCTGAGTGAGAGAACTGCACCCTGAGAGAGGGAACTGTACCCTGAGAGAGAGAACTGCACCCTGAGAGAGAGAACTGCACCCTGAGAGAGAGAACTGCACCCTGAGAGAGGGAACTGCACCCTGAGAGAGAGAACTGCACCCTGAGAGAGGGAACTGCACCCTGAGAGAGAGAACTGCACCCTGAGAGAGAATTGCACCCTGAGAGAAGGAACTGCACCCTGAGAGAGGGAACTGCACCCTGAGAGAGAGAACTGCACCCTGAGAGAGAACTGCACCCTGAGAGAGAACTGCACCCTGAGAGAGGGAACTGCACCCCGAGAGAGGGAACTGCACCCTGAGAGAGAGAACTGCACCCTGAGAGAGAGAACTGCACCCTGGGAGAGAGAACTGTACCCTGAGAGAGAGAACTGCACCCTGAGAGAGGGAACTGCACCCTGAGAGAGAACTGCACCCTGAGAGAGAGAACTGCACCCTGAGAGAGGGAGAACTGCACCCTGAGAGAGAGAACTGCACCCTGAGAGAGGGAGAACTGCACCCTGAGAGAGAGAACTGCACCCTGAGAGAGGGAACTGCACCCTGAGAGAGGGAACTGCACCCTGAGAGAGGGAACTGCACCCTGAGAGAGGGAACTGCACCCTGAGAGAGAGAACTGCACCCTGAGAGAGGGAACTGCACCCTGAGAGAGTGAACTGCACCCTGAGAGAGGGAACTGCACCCTGAGAGAGGGAACTGCACCCTGAGAGAGAGAACTGCACCCTGAGAGAGGGAACTGCACCCTGAGAGAGAGAACTGCACCCTGAGAGAGAGAACTGCACCCTGAGAGAGGGAGAACTGCACCCTGAGAGAGAGAACTGCACCCTGAGAGAGGGAACTGCACCCTGAGAGAGGGAACTGCACCCTGAGAGAGGGAACTGCACCCTGAGAGAGAGAACTGCACCCTGAGAGAGGGAACTGCACCCTGAGAGAGAGAACTGCACCCTGAGAGAGAACTGCACCCTGAGAGAGGGAACTGCACCCTGAGAGAGGGAACTGCACCCTGATAGAGAACTGCACCCTGAGAGAAGGAACTGCACCCTGAGAGAGAGAACTGCACCCTGAGAGAGGCAGAACTGCACCCTGAGAGAGAGAACTGCACCCTGAGAGAGAGAACTGCACCCTGAGAGAGGGAACTGCACCCTGAGAGAGAGAACTGCACCCTGAGAGAGAACTGCACCCTGAGAGAGAGAGAACTGTACCCTGAGAGAGAGAACTGCACCCTGAGAGAGAGAACTGCACCCTGAGAGAGGGAACTGCACCCTGAGAGAGAACTGCACCCTGAGAGAGGGAACTGCACCCTGAGAGAGGGAGAACTGCACCCTGAGAGAGGGAGAACTGCACCCTGAGAGAGAGAACTGCACCCTGAGAGAGGGAGAACTGCACCCTGAGAGAGAGAACTGCACCCTGAGAGAGGGAACTGCACCCTGAGAGAGGGAACTGCACCCTGATAGAGAACTGCACCCTGAGAGAGGGAACTGCACCCTGAGAGAGGGAACTGCACCCTGAGAGAGAGAACTGCACCCTGAGAGAGGGAACTGCACCCTGAGAGAGAGAACTGCACCCTGAGAGAGGGAACTGCACCCTGAGAGAGAGAACTGCACCCTGAGAGAGGGAGAACTGCACCCTGAGAGAGAGAACTGCACCCTGAGAGAGGGAGAACTGCACCCTGAGAGAGAGAACTGCACCCTGAGAGAGGGAACTGCACCCTGAGAGAGGGAACTGCACCCTGAGAGAGGGAACTGCACCCTGAGAGAGGGAACTGCACCCTGAGAGAGGGAACTGCACCCTGAGAGAGAGAACTGCACCCTGAGAGAGGGAACTGCACCCTGAGAGAGAACTGCACCCTGAGAGAGGGAACTGCACCCTGAGAGAGGGAACTGCACCCTGATAGAGAACTGCACCCTGAGAGAGGGAACTGCACCCTGAGAGAGAGAACTGCACCCTGAGAGAGGGAGAACTGCACCCTGAGAGAGATAACTGCACCCTGAGAGAGAGAACTGCACCCTGAGAGAGGGAACTGCACCCTGAGAGAGAGAACTGCACCCTGAGAGAGGGAACTGCACCCTGAGAGAGAGAACTGCACCCTGAGAGAGGGAACTGTACCCTGAGAGAGAGAACTGCACCCTGAGAGAGAGAACTGCACCCTGAGAGAGAGAACTGCACCCTGAGAGAGGGAACTGCACCCTGAGAGAGAGAACTGCACCCTGAGAGAGGGAACTGCACCCTGAGAGAGAGAACTGCACCCTGAGAGAGAATTGCACCCTGAGAGAAGGAACTGCACCCTGAGAGAGGGAACTGCACCCTGAGAGAGAGAACTGCACCCTGAGAGAGAACTGCACCCTGAGAGAGAACTGCACCCTGAGAGAGGGAACTGCACCCTGAGAGAGGGAACTGCACCCTGAGAGAGAGAACTGCACCCTGAGAGAGAGAACTGCACCCTGAGAGAGAGAACTGTACCCTGAGAGAGAGAACTGCACCCTGAGAGAGGGAACTGCACCCTGAGAGAGAACTGCACCCTGAGAGAGAGAACTGCACCCTGAGAGAGGGAGAACTGCACCCTGAGAGAGAGAACTGCACCCTGAGAGAGGGAGAACTGCACCCTGAGAGAGAGAACTGCACCCTGAGAGAGGGAACTGCACCCTGAGAGAGGGAACTGCACCCTGAGAGAGGGAACTGCACCCTGAGAGAGGGAACTGCACCCTGAGAGAGAGAACTGCACCCTGAGAGAGGGAACTGCACCCTGAGAGAGTGAACTGCACCCTGAGAGAGGGAACTGCACCCTGAGAGAGGGAACTGCACCCTGAGAGAGAGAACTGCACCCTGAGAGAGGGAACTGCACCCTGAGAGAGAGAACTGCACCCTGAGAGAGAGAACTGCACCCTGAGAGAGGGAGAACTGCACCCTGAGAGAGAGAACTGCACCCTGAGAGAGGGAACTGCACCCTGAGAGAGGGAACTGCACCCTGAGAGAGGGAACTGCACCCTGAGAGAGAGAACTGCACCCTGAGAGAGAGAACTGCACCCTGAGAGAGGCAGAACTGCACCCTGAGAGAGAGAACTGCACCCTGAGAGAGAGAACTGCACCCTGAGAGAGGGAACTGCACCCTGAGAGAGAGAACTGCACCCTGAGAGAGAACTGCACCCTGAGAGAGAGAGAACTGTACCCTGAGAGAGAGAACTGCACCCTGAGAGAGAGAACTGCACCCTGAGAGAGGGAACTGCACCCTGAGAGAGAACTGCACCCTGAGAGAGGGAACTGCACCCTGAGAGAGGGAGAACTGCACCCTGAGAGAGGGAGAACTGCACCCTGAGAGAGAGAACTGCACCCTGAGAGAGGGAGAACTGCACCCTGAGAGAGAGAACTGCACCCTGAGAGAGGGAACTGCACCCTGAGAGAGGGAACTGCACCCTGATAGAGAACTGCACCCTGAGAGAGGGAACTGCACCCTGAGAGAGGGAACTGCACCCTGAGAGAGAGAACTGCACCCTGAGAGAGGGAACTGCACCCTGAGAGAGAGAACTGCACCCTGAGAGAGGGAACTGCACCCTGAGAGAGAGAACTGCACCCTGAGAGAGGGAGAACTGCACCCTGAGAGAGAGAACTGCACCATGAGAGAGGGAGAACTGCACCCTGAGAGAGAGAACTGCACCCTGAGAGAGGGAACTGCACCCTGAGAGAGGGAACTGCACCCTGAGAGAGGGAACTGCACCCTGAGAGAGGGAACTGCACCCTGAGAGAGGGAACTGCACCCTGAGAGAGAGAACTGCACCCTGAGAGAGGGAACTGCACCCTGAGAGAGAACTGCACCCTGAGAGAGGGAACTGCACCCTGAGAGAGGGAACTGCACCCTGATAGAGAACTGCACCCTGAGAGAGGGAACTGCACCCTGAGAGAGAGAACTGCACCCTGAGAGAGGGAGAACTGCACCCTGAGAGAGATAACTGCACCCTGAGAGAGAGAACTGCACCCTGAGAGAGGGAACTGCACCCTGAGAGAGAGAACTGCACCCTGAGAGAGGGAACTGCACCCTGAGAGAGAGAACTGCACCCTGAGAGAGGGAACTGTACCCTGAGAGAGAGAACTGCACCCTGAGAGAGAGAACTGCACCCTGAGAGAGAGAACTGCACCCTGAGAGAGGGAACTGCACCCTGAGAGAGAGAACTGCACCCTGAGAGAGGGAACTGCACCCTGAGAGAGAGAACTGCACCCTGAGAGAGAATTGCACCCTGAGAGAAGGAACTGCACCCTGAGAGAGGGAACTGCACCCTGAGAGAGAGAACTGCACCCTGAGAGAGAACTGCACCCTGAGAGAGAACTGCACCCTGAGAGAGGGAACTGCACCCTGAGAGAGGGAACTGCACCCTGAGAGAGAGAACTGCACCCTGAGAGAGAGAACTGCACCCTGAGAGAGAGAACTGTACCCTGAGAGAGAGAACTGCACCCTGAGAGAGGGAACTGCACCCTGAGAGAGAACTGCACCCTGAGAGAGAGAACTGCACCCTGAGAGAGGGAGAACTGCACCCTGAGAGAGAGAACTGCACCCTGAGAGAGGGAGAACTGCACCCTGAGAGAGAGAACTGCACCCTGAGAGAGGGAACTGCACCCTGAGAGAGGGAACTGCACCCTGAGAGAGGGAACTGCACCCTGAGAGAGGGAACTGCACCCTGAGAGAGAGAACTGCACCCTGAGAGAGGGAACTGCACCCTGAGAGAGTGAACTGCACCCTGAGAGAGGGAACTGCACCCTGAGAGAGGGAACTGCACCCTGAGAGAGAGAACTGCACCCTGAGAGAGGGAACTGCACCCTGAGAGAGAGAACTGCACCCTGAGAGAGAGAACTGCACCCTGAGAGAGGGAGAACTGCACCCTGAGAGAGAGAACTGCACCCTGAGAGAGGGAACTGCACCCTGAGAGAGGGAACTGCACCCTGAGAGAGGGAACTGCACCCTGAGAGAGAGAACTGCACCCTGAGAGAGGGAACTGCACCCTGAGAGAGAGAACTGCACCCTGAGAGAGAACTGCACCCTGAGAGAGGGAACTGCACCCTGAGAGAGGGAACTGCACCCTGAGAGAGGGAACTGCACCCTGAGAGAGGGAGAACTGCACCCTGAGAGAGGGAACTGCACCCTGAGAGAGAGAACTGCACCCTGAGAGAGAGAACTGCACCCTGAGAGAGGGAACTGCACCCTGAGAGAGAGAACTGCACCCTGAGAGAGGGAACTGCACCCTGAGAGAGAGAACTGCACCCTGAGAGAGGGAACTGCGCCCTGAGAGAGTGAACTGCACCCTGAGAGAGGGAACTGCACCCTGAGAGAGTGAACTGCACCCTGAGAGAGGGAACTGCACCCTGCACCCTGAGAGAGGGAACTGCACCCTGAGAGAGAGAACTGCACCCTGAGAGAGGGAACTTCACCCTGAGAGAGAGAACTGCACCCTGAGAGAGGGAACTGCACCCTGAGAGAGAGAACTGCACCCTGAGAGAGAACTGCACCCTGAGAGGGAACTGCACCCTGAGAGAGGGAACTGCACCCTGAGAGAGGGAACTGCACCCTGAGAGAGGGAACTGCACCCTGAGAGAGGGAACTGCACCCTGAGAGAGGGAACTGCACCCTGAGAGAGAGAACTGCACCCTGAGAGAGAGAACTGCACCCTGAGAGAGAGAACTGCACCCTGAGAGATGGAACTGCACCATGAGAGAGAGAACTGCACCCTGAGAGAGAGAACTGCACCCTGAGAGAGAGAACTGCACCATGAGAGAGAGAACTGCACCCTGAGAGAGAACTGCACCCTGAGAGAGAGAACTGCACCATGAGAGAGAGAACTGCACCCTGAGAGAGAACTGCACCCTGAGAGAGGGAACTGCACCCTGAGAGAGGGAACTGCACCCTGAGAGAGGGAACTGCACCCTGAGAGAGAGAACTGCACCCTGAGAGAGGGAACTGCACCCTGAGAGAGAGAACTGCACCCTGAGAGATGGCACTGCACCATGAGAGAGAGAACTGCACCCTGAGAGAGAGAACTGCACCCTGAGAGAGGGAGAACTGCACCCTGAGAGAGAGAACTGCACCCTGAGAGAGGGAACTGCACCCTAAGAGAGAACACTGCACACTGAGAGAGAACTGCACCCTGAGAGAGGGAACTGCACCCTGAGAGAGGGAACTGCACCCTGAGAGAGAACACTGCACCCTGAGAGAGAACTGCACCCTGAGAGGGAACTGCACCCCGAGAGAGAGAACTGCACCCTGAGAGAGGGAACTGCACCCTGAGAGAGGGAACTGCACCCTGAGAGAGGGAACTGCACCCTGAGAGAGAGAACTGCACCCTGAGAGAGGGAACTGCACCCTGAGAGGGAACTGCACCCTGAGAGAGTGAACTGCACCCTGAGAGAGGGAACTGCACCCTGAGAGAGAACTGCACCCTGAGAGAGAGAACTGCACCCTGAGAGAGAGAACTGCACCCTGAGAGAGAGAACTGCACCCTGAGAGAGAGAACTGCACCCTGAGAGAGAGAACTGCACCATGAGAGAGAGAACTGCACCCTGAGAGAGAGAACTGCACCCTGAGAGAGAACTGCACCCTGAGAGAGAGAGAACTGTACCCTGAGAGAGAGAACTGCACCCTGAGAGAGAGAACTGCACCCTGAGAGAGAGAACTGCACCCTGAGAGAGAGAACTGCACCCTGAGAGAGGGAACTGCACCCTGAGAGAGAGAACTGCACCCTGAGAGAGAACTGCACCCTGAGAGAAGGAACTGCACCCTGAGAGAGGGAACTGCACCCTGAGAGAGAGAAACGCACCCTGAGAGAGAGAACTGCACCCTGAGAGAGGGAACTGCACCCTGAGAGAGAGAACTGCACCCTGAGAGAGAGAACTGTACCCTGAGAGAGGGAACTGCACCCTGAGAGAGAGAACTGCACCCTGAGAGAGAGAACTGCACCCTGAGAGAGAGAACTGCACCCTGAGAGAGGGAACTGCACCCTGAGAGAGGGAACTGCACCCTGAGAGAGAGAACTGCACCCTGAGAGAGAGAACTGCACCCTGAGAGAGGGAACTGCACCCTGAGAGAGAGAACTGCACCCTGAGAGAGGGAACTGCACCCTGAGAGAGTGAACTGCACCCTGAAAGAGGGAACTGCACCCTGAGAGAGGGAACTGCACCCTGAGAGAGGGAACTGCACCCTGAGAGAGAGAACTGCACCCTGAGAGAGGGAACTGCACCCTGAGACAGTGAACTGCACCCTGAGAGAGGGAACTGCACCCTGAGAGAGGGAACTGCACCCTGAGAGAGAGAACTGCACCCTGAGAGAGGGAACTGCACCCTGAGAGAGATAACTGCACCCTGAGAGAGAGAACTGCACCCTGAGAGAGAGAACTGCACCCTGAGAGAGAGAACTGCACCCTGAGAGAGAGAACTGCACCCTGAGAGAGAACTGCACCCTGAGAGAGGGAACTGCACCCTGAGAGAGGGAACTGCACCCTGAGAGAGAGAAACGCACCCTGAGAGAGAGAACTGCACCCTGAGAGAGGGAACTGCACCCTGAGAGAGAGAACTGCACCCTGAGAGAGAGAACTGTACCCTGAGAGAGGGAACTGCACCCTGAGAGAGAGAACTGCACCCTGAGTGAGGGAACTGCACCCTGAGAGAGAGAACTGCACCCTGAGAGAGAGAACTGCACCCTGAGAGAGGGAACTGCACCCTGAGAGAGGGAACTGCACCCTGAGAGAGAGAACTGCACCCTGAGAGAGAGAACTGCACCCTGAGAGAGGGAACTGCACCCTGAGAGAGAGAACTGCACCCTGAGAGAGGGAACTGCACCCTGAGAGAGTGAACTGCACCCTGAGAGAGGGAACTGCACCCTGAGAGAGGGAACTGCACCCTGAGAGAGGGAACTGCACCCTGAGAGAGAGAACTGCACCCTGAGAGAGGGAACTGCACCCTGAGAGAGGGAACTGCACCCTGAGAGAGGGAACTGCACCCTGAGAGAGAGAACTGCACCCTGAGAGAGGGAACTGCACCATGAGACAGTGAACTGCACCCTGAGAGAGGGAACTGCACCCTGAGAGAGGGAACTGCACCCTGAGAGAGAGAACTGCACCCTGAGAGAGGGAACTGCACCCTGAGAGAGAGAACTGCACCCTGAGAGAGGGAACTGCACCCTGAGAGAGAGAACTGCACCCTGAGAGAGGGAGAACTGCACCCTGAGAGAGAGAACTGCACCCTGAGAGAGGGAGAACTGCACCCTGAGAGAGAGAACTGCACCCTGAGAGAGGGAACTGCACCCTGAGAGAGGGAACTGCACCCTGAGAGAGGGAACTGCACCCTGAGAGAGGGAACTGCACCCTGAGAGAGGGAACTGCACCCTGAGAGAGAGAACTGCACCCTGAGAGAGGGAACTGCACCCTGAGAGAGAACTGCACCCTGAGAGAGGGAACTGCACCCTGAGAGAGGGAACTGCACCCTGATAGAGAACTGCACCCTGAGAGAGGGAACTGCACCCTGAGAGAGAGAACTGCACCCTGAGAGAGGGAGAACTGCACCCTGAGAGAGATAACTGCACCCTGAGAGAGAATTGCACCCTGAGAGAAGGAACTGCACCCTGAGAGAGGGAACTGCACCCTGAGAGAGAGAACTGCACCCTGAGAGAGAACTGCACCCTGAGAGAGAACTGCACCCTGAGAGAGGGAACTGCACCCTGAGAGAGGGAACTGCACCCTGAGAGAGAGAACTGCACCCTGAGAGAGAGAACTGCACCCTGAGAGAGAGAACTGTACCCTGAGAGAGAGAACTGCACCCTGAGAGAGGGAACTGCACCCTGAGAGAGAACTGCACCCTGAGAGAGAGAACTGCACCCTGAGAGAGGGAGAACTGCACCCCGAGAGAGAGAACTGCACCCTGAGAGAGGGAGAACTGCACCCTGAGAGAGAGAACTGCACCCTGAGAGAGGGAACTGCACCCTGAGAGAGGGAACTGCACCCTGAGAGAGGGAACTGCACCCTGAGAGAGGGAACTGCACCCTGAGAGAGAGAACTGCACCCTGAGAGAGGGAACTGCACCCTGAGAGAGGGAACTGCACCCTGAGAGAGAGAACTGCACCCTGAGAGAGGGAACTGCACCCTGAGAGAGAGAACTGCACCCTGAGAGAGGGAACTGCACCCTGAGAGAGAGAACTGCACCCTGAGAGAGGGAGAACTGCACCCTGAGAGAGAGAACTGCACCCTGAGAGAGGGAGAACTGCACCCTGAGAGAGAGAACTGCACCCTGAGAGAGGGAACTGCACCCTGAGAGAGGGAACTGCACCCTGAGAGAGGGAACTGCACCCTGAGAGAGGGAACTGCACCCTGAGAGAGGGAACTGCACCCTGAGAGAGAGAACTGCACCCTGAGAGAGGGAACTGCACCCTGAGAGAGAACTGCACCCTGAGAGAGGGAACTGCACCCTGAGAGAGGGAACTGCACCCTGATAGAGAACTGCACCCTGAGAGAGGGAACTGCACCCTGAGAGAGAGAACTGCACCCTGAGAGAGGGAGAACTGCACCCTGAGAGAGATAACTGCACCCTGAGAGAGAATTGCACCCTGAGAGAAGGAACTGCACCCTGAGAGAGGGAACTGCACCCTGAGAGAGAGAACTGCACCCTGAGAGAGAACTGCACCCTGAGAGAGAACTGCACCCTGAGAGAGGGAACTGCACCCTGAGAGAGGGAACTGCACCCTGAGAGAGAGAACTGCACCCTGAGAGAGAGAACTGCACCCTGAGAGAGAGAACTGTACCCTGAGAGAGAGAACTGCACCCTGAGAGAGGGAACTGCACCCTGAGAGAGAACTGCACCCTGAGAGAGAGAACTGCACCCTGAGAGAGGGAGAACTGCACCCTGAGAGAGAGAACTGCACCCTGAGAGAGGGAGAACTGCACCCTGAGAGAGAGAACTGCACCCTGAGAGAGGGAACTGCACCCTGAGAGAGGGAACTGCACCCTGAGAGAGGGAACTGCACCCTGAGAGAGGGAACTGCACCCTGAGAGAGAGAACTGCACCCTGAGAGAGGGAACTGCACCCTGAGAGAGTGAACTGCACCCTGAGAGAGGGAACTGCACCCTGAGAGAGGGAACTGCACCCTGAGAGAGAGAACTGCACCCTGAGAGAGGGAACTGCACCCTGAGAGAGAGAACTGCACCCTGAGAGAGAGAACTGCACCCTGAGAGAGGGAGAACTGCACCCTGAGAGAGAGAACTGCACCCTGAGAGAGGGAACTGCACCCTGAGAGAGGGAACTGCACCCTGAGAGAGGGAACTGCACCCTGAGAGAGAGAACTGCACCCTGAGAGAGGGAACTGCACCCTGAGAGAGAGAACTGCACCCTGAGAGAGAACTGCACCCTGAGAGAGGGAACTGCACCCTGAGAGAGGGAACTGCACCCTGAGAGAGGGAACTGCACCCTGAGAGAGGGAGAACTGCACCCTGAGAGAGGGAACTGCACCCTGAGAGAGAGAACTGCACCCTGAGAGAGAGAACTGCACCCTGAGAGAGGGAACTGCACCCTGAGAGAGAGAACTGCACCCTGAGAGAGGGAACTGCACCCTGAGAGAGAGAACTGCACCCTGAGAGAGGGAACTGCGCCCTGAGAGAGTGAACTGCACCCTGAGAGAGGGAACTGCACCCTGAGAGAGTGAACTGCACCCTGAGAGAGGGAACTGCACCCTGCACCCTGAGAGAGGGAACTGCACCCTGAGAGAGAGAACTGCACCCTGAGAGAGGGAACTTCACCCTGAGAGAGAGAACTGCACCCTGAGAGAGGGAACTGCACCCTGAGAGAGAGAACTGCACCCTGAGAGAGAACTGCACCCTGAGAGGGAACTGCACCCTGAGAGAGGGAACTGCACCCTGAGAGAGGGAACTGCACCCTGAGAGAGGGAACTGCACCCTGAGAGAGGGAACTGCACCCTGAGAGAGAGAACTGCACCATGAGAGAGAGAACTGCACCCTGAGAGAGAGAACTGCACCCTGAGAGATGGAACTGCACCATGAGAGAGAGAACTGCACCCTGAGAGAGAGAACTGCACCCTGAGAGAGAGAACTGCACCATGAGAGAGAGAACTGCACCCTGAGAGAGAACTGCACCCTGAGAGAGAGAACTGCACCATGAGAGAGAGAACTGCACCCTGAGAGAGAACTGCACCCTGAGAGAGGGAACTGCACCCTGAGAGAGGGAACTGCACCCTGAGAGAGGGAACTGCACCCTGAGAGAGAGAACTGCACCCTGAGAGAGGGAACTGCACCCTGAGAGAGAGAACTGCACCCTGAGAGATGGAACTGCACCATGAGAGAGAGAACTGCACCCTGAGAGAGAGAACTGCACCCTGAGAGAGGGAGAACTGCACCCTGAGAGAGAGAACTGCACCCTGAGAGAGGGAACTGCACCCTAAGAGAGAACACTGCACCCTGAGAGAGAACTGCACCCTGAGAGAGGGAACTGCACCCTGAGAGAGGGAACTGCACCCTGAGAGAGAACACTGCACCCTGAGAGAGAACTGCACCCTGAGAGGGAACTGCACCCCGAGAGAGAGAACTGCACCCTGAGAGAGGGAACTGCACCCTGAGAGAGGGAACTGCACCCTGAGAGAGGGAACTGCACCCTGAGAGAGAGAACTGCACCCTGAGAGAGGGAACTGCACCCTGAGAGGGAACTGCACCCTGAGAGAGTGAACTGCACCCTGAGAGAGGGAACTGCACCCTGAGAGAGAACTGCACCCTGAGAGAGAGAACTGCACCCTGAGAGAGAGAACTGCACCCTGAGAGAGAGAACTGCACCCTGAGAGAGAGAACTGCACCCTGAGAGAGAGAACTGCACCATGAGAGAGAGAACTGCACCCTGAGAGAGAACTGCACCCTGAGAGAGGGAACTGCACCCTGAGAGAGGGAACTGCACCCTGAGAGAGGGAACTGCACCCTGAGAGAGTGAACTGCACCCTGAGAGAGGGAACTGCAACCTGAGAGAGGGAACTGCACCCTGAGAGAGGGAACTGCACCCTGAGAGAGAGAACTGCACCCTGAGAGAGGGAACTGCACCCTGAGAGAGAGAACTGCACCCTGAGAGAGGGAACTGCACCCTGAGAGAGAGAACTGCACCCTGAGAGAGGGAACTGCACCCTGAGAGAGAGAACTGCACCCTGAGAGAGAACTGCACCCTGAGAGAGGGAACTGCACCCTGAGAGAGAGAACTGCACCCTGAGAGAGGGAACTGCACCCTGAGAGAGGGAACTGCACCCTGAGAGAGGGAACTGCACCCTGAGAGAGGGAACTGCACCCTGAGAGAGAGAACTGCACCCTGAGAGAGGGAACTGCACCCTGAGAGAGTGAACTGCACCCTGAGAGAGGGAACTGCACCCTGAGAGAGGGAACTGCACCCTGAGAGAGGGAACTGCACCCTGAGAGAGAGAACTGCACCCTGAGAGAGGGAACTGCACCCTGAGAGAGAGAACTGCACCCTGAGAGAGGGAGAACTGCACCCTGAGAGAGAGAACTGCACCCTGAGAGAGGGAGAACTGCACCCTGAGAGAGAGAACTGCACCCTGAGAGAGGGAACTGCACCCTGAGAGAGAGAACTGCACCATGAGAGAGAGAACTGCACCCTGAGAGAGAACTGCACCCTGAGAGAGGGAACTGCACCCTGAGAGAGGGAACTGCACCCTGAGAGAGAGAACTGCACCCTGAGAGAGAGAACTGCACCCTGAGAGAGGGAACTGCACCCTGAGAGAGAGAACTGCACCCTGAGAGATGGAACTGCACCATGAGAGAGAGAACTGCACCCTGAGAGAGAGAACTGCACCCTGAGAGAGGGAGAACTGCACCCTGAGAGAGAGAACTGCACCCTGAGAGAGGGAACTGCACCCTGAGAGAGAACACTGCACCCTGAGAGAGAACTGCACCCTGAGAGAGGGAACTGCACCCTGAGAGAGGGAACTGCACCCTGAGAGAGAACACTGCACCCTGAGAGAGAACTGCACCCTGAGAGGGAACTGCACCCCGAGAGAGAGAACTGCACCCTGAGAGAGGGAACTGCACCCTGAGAGAGGGAACTGCACCCTGAGAGAGGGAACTGCACCCTGAGAGAGAGAACTGCACCCTGAGAGAGGGAACTGCACCCTGAGAGGGAACTGCACCCTGAGAGAGTGAACTGCACCCTGAGAGAGGGAACTGCACCCTGAGAGAGAACTGCACCCTGAGAGAGAGAACTGCACCCTGAGAGAGAACTGCACCCTGAGAGAGGGAACTGCACCCTGAGAGAGAGAACTGCACCCTGAGAGAGGGAACTGCACCCTGAGAGAGGGAACTGCACCCTGAGAGAGGGAACTGCACCCTGAGAGAGGGAACTGCACCCTGAGAGAGAGAACTGCACCCTGAGAGAGGGAACTGCACCCTGAGAGAGTGAACTGCACCCTGAGAGAGGGAACTGCACCCTGAGAGAGGGAACTGCACCCTGAGAGAGGGAACTGCACCCTGAGAGAGAGAACTGCACCCTGAGAGAGGGAACTGCACCCTGAGAGAGAGAACTGCACCCTGAGAGAGGGAACTGCACCCTGAGAGAGAGAACTGCACCCTGAGAGAGGGAGAACTGCACCCTGAGAGAGAGAACTGCACCCTGAGAGAGGGAACTGCACCCTGAGAGAGGGAACTGCACCCTGAGAGAGGGAACTGCACCCTGAGAGAGGGAACTGCACCCTGATAGAGAACTGCACCCTGAGAGAGGGAACTGCACCCTGAGAGAGAGAACTGCACCCTGAGAGAGGCAGAACTGCACCCTGAGAGAGAGAACTGCACCCTGAGAGAGAGAACTGCACCCTGAGAGAGGGAACTGCACCCTGAGAGAGGGAACTGCACCCTGAGAGAGAGAACTGCACCCTGAGAGAGGGAACTGCACCCTGAGAGAGAGAACTGCACCCTGAGAGAGGGAACTGCACCCTGAGAGAGAGAACTGCACCCTGAGAGAGAACTGCACCCTGAGAGAGAGAACTGCACCCTGAGAGAGGGAGAACTGCACCCTGAGAGAGAGAACTGCACCCTGAGAGAGGGAACTGCACCCTGAGAGAGAGAACTGCACCATGAGAGAGAGAACTGCACCCTGAGAGAGAACTGCACCCGAGAGAGGGAACTGCACCCTGAGAGAGGGAACTGCACCCTGAGAGAGGGAACTGCACCCTGAGAGAGAGAACTGCACCCTGAGAGAGGGAACTGCACCCTGAGAGAGAGAACTGCACCCTGAGAGATGGAACTGCACCATGAGAGAGAGAACTGCACCCTGAGAGAGAGAACTGCACCCTGAGAGAGGGAGAACTGCACCCTGAGAGAGAGAACTGCACCCTGAGAGAGGGAACTGCACCCTGAGAGAGAACACTGCACCCTGAGAGAGAACTGCACCCTGAGAGAGGGAACTGCACCCTGAGAGAGGGAACTGCACCCTGAGAGAGAACACTGCACCCTGAGAGAGAACTGCACCCTGAGAGGGAACTGCACCCCGAGAGAGAGAACTGCACCCTGAGAGAGGGAACTGCACCCTGAGAGAGGGAACTGCACCCTGAGAGAGGGAACTGCACCCTGAGAGAGAGAACTGCACCCTGAGAGAGGGAACTGCACCCTGAGAGGGAACTGCACCCTGAGAGAGTGAACTGCACCCTGAGAGAGGGAACTGCACCCTGAGAGAGAACTGCACCCTGAGAGAGAGAACTGCACCCTGAGAGAGAGAACTGCACCCTGAGAGAGAGAACTGCACCCTGAGAGAGAGAACTGCACCATGAGAGAGAGAACTGCACCCTGAGAGAGAACTGCACCCTGAGAGAGGGAACTGCACCCTGAGAGAGGGAACTGCACCCTGAGAGAGAGAACTGCACCCTGAGAGAGAGAACTGCACCCTGAGAGAGGGAACTGCACCCTGAGAGAGATAACTGCACCCTGAGAGAGGGAACTGCACCCTGAGAGAGGGAACTGCACCCTGAGAGAGGGAACTGCACCCTGAGAGAGAGAACTGCACCCTGAGAGAGGGAACTGCACCCTGAGAGAGAGAACTGCACCCTGAGAGATGGAACTGCACCATGAGAGAGAGAACTGCACCCTGAGAGAGAGAACTGCACCCTGAGAGAGGGAGAACTGCACCCTGAGAGAGAGAACTGCACCCTGAGAGAGGGAACTGCACCCTGAGAGAGAACACTGCACCCTGAGAGAGAACTGCACCCTGAGAGAGGGAACTGCACCCTGAGAGAGGGAACTGCACCCTGAGAGAGAGAACTGCACCCTGAGAGAGAACTGCACCCTGAGAGAGAACTGCACCCTGAGAGAGGGAACTGCACCCTGAGAGAGAGAACTGCACCCTGAGAGAGAACTGCACCCTGAGAGGGAACTGCACCCTGAGAGAGGGAACTGCACCCTGAGAGAGGGAACTGCACCCTGAGAGAGGGAACTGCACCCTGAGAGAGGGAACTGCACCCTGAGAGAGGGAACTGCACCCTGAGAGAGAGAACTGCACCCTGAGAGAGGGAACTGCACCCTGAGAGAGAGAACTGCACCCTGAGAGAGGGAACTGCACCCTGAGAGAGAACTGCACCCTGAGAGAGAACTGCACCCTGAGAGAGAGAACTGCACCCTGAGAGAGAGAACTGCACCCTGAGAGAGAGAACTGCACCCTGAGAGAGGGAACTGCACCCTGAGAGAGAGAACTGCACCCTGAGAGAGAGAACTGCACCCTGAGAGAGAGAACTGCACCCTGAGAGAGAGAACTGCACCCTGAGAGAGGGAACTGCACCCTGAGAGAGAGAACTGCACCCTGAGAGAGAGAACTGCACCCTGAGAGAGAGAACTGCGCCCTGAGAAAGAGAACTGCGCCCTGAGAGAGAGAACTGCACCCTGAGAGAGAGAACTGCACCCTGAGAGAGAGAACTGCACCATGAGAGAGAGAACTGCACCCTGAGAGAGGGAACTGCACCCTGAGAGAGAGAACTGCACCATGAGAGAGAGAACTGCACCCTGAGAGAGGGAACTGAACCCTGAGAGAGAGAACTGCACCCTGAGAGAGAGAACTGCACCCTGAGAGAGAGAACTGCACCCTGAGAGAGAACTGCACCCTGAGAGAGAGAGAACTGTACCCTGAGAGAGAGAACTGCACCCTGAGAGAGAGAACTGCACCCTGAGAGAGAGAACTGCACCCTGAGAGAGGGAACTGCACCCTGAGAGAGAGAACTGCACCCTGAGAGAGAACTGCACCCTGAGAGAGGGAACTGCACCCTGAGAGAGGGAACTGCACCCTGAGAGAGAGAACTGCACCCTGAGAGAGAGAACTGCACCCTGAGAGAGGGAACTGCACCCTGAGAGAGAGAACTGCACCCTGAGAGAGAGAACTGTACCCTGAGAGAGGGAACTGCACCCTGAGAGAGAGAACTGCACCCTGAGAGAGGGAACTGCACCCTGAGAGAGAGAACTGCACCCTGAGAGAGAGAACTGCACCCTGAGAGAGGGAACTGCACCCTGAGAGAGAGAACTGCACCCTGAGAGAGGGAACTGCACCCTGAGAGAGGGACCTGTACCCTGAGAGAGAGAACTGCACCCTGAGAGAGATAACTGCACCCTGAGAGAGGGAACTGCACCCTGAGAGAGAGAACTGGGCTCTGAGAGAGAGAACTGCACCCTGAGAGAGAGAACTGCACCCTGAGAGAGGGAACTGCACCCTGAGAGAGGGAACTGCACCCTGAGAGAGGGAACTGCACCCTGAGAGAGGGAACTGCACCCTGAGAGAGGGAACTGCACCCTGAGAGAGGGAACTGCACCCTGAGAGAGAGAACTGCACCCTGAGAGAGGGAACTGCACCCTGAGAGAGAGAACTGCACCCTGAGAGATGGAACTGCACCATGAGAGAGAGAACTGCACCCTGAGAGAGAGAACTGCACCCTGAGAGAGAGAACTGCACCCTGAGAGAGGGAACTGCACCCTGAGAGAGGGAACTGCACCCTGAGAGAGGGAACTGCACCCTGAGAGAGAACTGCACCCTGAGAGAGGGAACTGCACCCTGAGAGAGGGAACTGCACCCTGAGAGAGAACACTGCACCCTGAGAGAGAACTGCACCCTGAGAGAGGGAACTGCACCCTGAGAGAGGGAACTGCACCCTGAGAGAGAACACTGCACCCTGAGAGAGAACTGCACCCTGAGAGGGAACTGCACCCTGAGAGAGAGAACTGCACCCTGAGAGAGAACTGCACCCTGAGAGAGAACTGCACCCTGAGAGAGGGAACTGCACCCTGAGAGAGAGAACTGCACCCTGAGAGAGAGAACTGCACCCTGAGAGAGGGAACTGCACCCTGAGAGAGGGAACTGCACCCTGAGAGAGGGAACTGCACCCTGAGAGAGAGAACTGCACCCTGAGAGAGGGAACTGCACCCTGAGAGAGAGAACTGCACCCTGAGAGAGGGAACTGCACCCTGAGAGAGAACTGCACCCTGAGAGAGAACTGCACCCTGAGAGAGAGAACTGCACCCTGAGAGAGAGAACTGCACCCTGAGAGAGAGAACTGCACCCTGAGAGAGAGAACTGCACCATGAGAGAGAGAACTGCACCCTGAGAGAGGGAACTGCACCCTGAGAGAGGGAACTGCACCCTGAGAGAGGGAACTGCACCCTGAGAGAGGGAACTGCACCCTGAGAGAGAGAACTGCACCCTGAGAGAGGGAACTGCACCCTGAGAGAGAGAACTGCACCCTGAGAGAGAGAACTGCACCCTGAGAGAGAGAACTGCGCCCTGAGAGAGAGAACTGCGCCCTGAGAGAGAGAACTGCACCCTGAGAGAGAGAACTGCACCCTGAGAGAGAGAACTGCACCATGAGAGAGAGAACTGCACCCTGAGAGAGGGAACTGCACCCTGAGAGAGAGAACTGCACCATGAGAGAGAGAACTGCACCCTGAGAGAGAGAACTGCACCCTGAGAGAGGGAACTGCACCCTGAGAGAGAGAACTGCACCCTGAGAGAGAGAACTGCACCCTGAGAGAGAGAACTGCACCCTGAGAGAGAACTGCACCCTGAGAGAGAGAGAACTGTACCCTGAGAGAGAGAACTGCACCCTGAGAGAGAGAACTGCACCCTGAGAGAGAGAACTGCACCCTGAGAGAGGGAACTGCACCCTGAGAGAGAGAGAACTGCACCCTGAGAGAGAACTGCACCCTGAGAGAGGGAACTGCACCCTGAGAGAGGGAACTGCACCCTGAGAGAGAGAACTGCACCCTGAGAGAGAGAACTGCACCCTGAGAGAGGGAACTGCACCCTGAGAGAGAGAACTGCACCCTGAGATAGGGAACTGCACCCTGAGTGAGAGAACTGCACCCTGAGAGAGGGAACTGCACCCTGAGAGAGAGAACTGCACCCTGAGAGAGAGAACTGCACCCTGAGAGAGGGAGAACTGCACCCTGAGAGAGAGAACTGCACCCTGAGAGAGGGAGAACTGCACCCTGAGAGAGAGAACTGCACCCTGAGAGAGGGAACTGTACCCTGAGAGAGAGAACTGCACCCTGAGAGAGAGAACTGCACCCTGAGAGAGGGAACTGCACCCTGAGAGAGATAACTGCACCCTGAGAGAGGGAACTGCACCCTGAGAGAGGGAACTGCACCCTGAGAGAGGGAACTGCACCCTGAGAGAGAGAACTGCACCCTGAGAGAGGGAACTGCACCCTGAGAGAGAGAACTGCACCCTGAGAGAGGGAACTGCACCCTGAGAGAGAGAACTGCACCCTGAGAGATGGAACTGCACCCTGAGAGAGAGAACTGCACCCTGAGAGAGAGAACTGCACCCTGAGAGAGGGAGAACTGCACCCTGAGAGAGAGAACTGCACCCTGAGAGAGGGAACTGCACCCTGAGAGAGAACACTGCACCCTGAGAGAGAACTGCACCCTGAGAGAGGGAACTGCACCCTGAGAGAGGGAACTGCACCCTGAGAGAGAACACTGCACCCTGAGAGAGAACTGCACCCTGAGAGGGAACTGCACCCTGAGAGAGAGAACTGCACCCTGAGAGAGAGAACTGCACCATGAGAGAGAGAACTGCACCCTGAGAGAGAACTGCACCCTGAGAGAGGGAACTGCACCCTGAGAGAGGGAACTGCACCCTCAGAGAGGGAACTGCACCCTGAGAGAGTGAACTGCACCCTGAGAGAGGGAACTGCAACCTGAGAGAGGGAACTGCACCCTGAGAGAGGGAACTGCACCCTGAGAGAGAGAACTGCACCCTGAGAGAGGGAACTGCACCCTGAGAGAGAGAACTGCACCCTGAGAGAGGGAACTGCACCCTGAGAGAGAGAACTGCACCCTGAGAGAGGGAACTGCACCCTGAGAGAGAGAACTGCACCCTGAGAGAGAACTGCACCCTGAGAGAGGGAACTGCACCCTGAGAGAGAGAACTGCACCCTGAGAGAGGGAACTGCACCCTGAGAGAGGGAACTGCACCCTGAGAGAGGGAACTGCACCCTGAGAGAGGGAACTGCACCCTGAGAGAGAGAACTGCACCCTGAGAGAGGGAACTGCACCCTGAGAGAGTGAACTGCACCCTGAGAGAGGGAACTGCACCCTGAGAGAGGGAACTGCACCCTGAGAGAGGGAACTGCACCCTGAGAGAGAGAACTGCACCCTGAGAGAGGGAACTGCACCCTGAGAGAGAGAACTGCACCCTGAGAGAGGGAGAACTGCACCCTGAGAGAGAGAACTGCACCCTGAGAGAGGGAGAACTGCACCCTGAGAGAGAGAACTGCACCCTGAGAGAGGGAACTGCACCCTGAGAGAGAGAACTGCACCATGAGAGAGAGAACTGCACCCTGAGAGAGAACTGCACCCTGAGAGAGGGAACTGCACCCTGAGAGAGGGAACTGCACCCTGAGAGAGGGAACTGCACCCTGAGAGAGAGAACTGCACCCTGAGAGAGGGAACTGCACCCTGAGAGAGAGAACTGCACCCTGAGAGATGGAACTGCACCATGAGAGAGAGAACTGCACCCTGAGAGAGAGAACTGCACCCTGAGAGAGGGAGAACTGCACCCTGAGAGAGAGAACTGCACCCTGAGAGAGGGAACTGCACCCTGAGAGAGAACACTGCACCCTGAGAGAGAACTGCACCCTGAGAGAGGGAACTGCACCCTGAGAGAGGGAACTGCACCCTGAGAGAGAACACTGCACCCTGAGAGAGAACTGCACCCTGAGAGGGAACTGCCCCCCCGAGAGAGAGAACTGCACCCTGAGAGAGGGAACTGCACCCTGAGAGAGGGAACTGCACCCTGAGAGAGGGAATTGCACCCTGAGAGAGAGAACTGCACCCTGAGAGAGGGAACTGCACCCTGAGAGGGAACTGCACCCTGAGAGAGAGAACTGCACCCTGAGAGAGGGAACTGCACCCTGAGAGAGAACTGCACCCTGAGAGAGAGAACTGCACCATGAGAGAGAGAACTGCACCCTGAGAGAGAGAACTGCACCCTGAGAGAGAGAACTGCACCCTGAGAGAGAGAACTGCACCATGAGAGAGAGAACTGCACCCTGAGAGAGAACTGCACCCTGAGAGAGGGAACTGCACCCTGAGAGAGGGAACTGCACCCTGAGAGAGGGAACTGCACCCTGAGAGAGTGAACTGCACCCTGAGAGAGGGAACTGCAACCTGAGAGAGGGAACTGCACCCTGAGAGAGGGAACTGCACCCTGAGAGAGAGAACTGCACCCTGAGAGAGGGAACTGCACCCTGAGAGAGAGAACTGCACCCTGAGAGAGGGAACTGCACCCTGAGAGAGAGAACTGCACCCTGAGAGAGGGAACTGCACCCTGAGAGAGAGAACTGCACCCTGAGAGAGAACTGCACCCTGAGAGAGGGAACTGCACCCTGAGAGAGAGAACTGCACCCTGAGAGAGGGAACTGCACCCTGAGAGAGGGAACTGCACCCTGAGAGAGGGAACTGCACCCTGAGAGAGGGAACTGCACCCTGAGAGAGAGAACTGCACCCTGAGAGAGGGAACTGCACCCTGAGAGAGTGAACTGCACCCTGAGAGAGGGAACTGCACCCTGAGAGAGGGAACTGCACCCTGAGAGAGGGAACTGCACCCTGAGAGAGAGAACTGCACCCTGAGAGAGGGAACTGCACCCTGAGAGAGAGAACTGCACCCTGAGAGAGGGAGAACTGCACCCTGAGAGAGAGAACTGCACCCTGAGAGAGGGAGAACTGCACCCTGAGAGAGAGAACTGCACCCTGAGAGAGGGAACTGCACCCTGAGAGAGGGAACTGCACCCTGAGAGAGGGAACTGCACCCTGAGAGAGGGAACTGCACCCTGATAGAGAACTGCACCCTGAGAGAGGGAACTGCACCCTGAGAGAGAGAACTGCACCCTGAGAGAGGCAGAACTGCACCCTGAGAGAGAGAACTGCACCCTGAGAGAGAGAACTGCACCCTGAGAGAGGGAACTGCACCCTGAGAGAGAGAACTGCACCCTGAGAGAGGGAACTGCACCCTGAGAGAGAGAACTGCACCCTGAGAGAGAACTGCACCCTGAGAGAGAGAACTGCACCCTGAGAGAGGGAACTGCACCCTGAGAGAGAGAACTGCACCCTGAGATAGGGAACTGCACCCTGAGTGAGAGAACTGCACCCTGAGAGAGGGAACTGCACCCTGAGAGAGAGAACTGCACCCTGAGAGAGAGAACTGCACCCTGAGAGAGGGAGAACTGCACCCTGAGAGAGAGAACTGCACCCTGAGAGAGGGAGAACTGCACCCTGAGAGAGAGAACTGCACCCTGAGAGAGGGAACTGCACCCTGAGAGAGAGAACTGCACCCTGAGAGAGAGAACTGCACCCTGAGAGAGGGAACTGCACCCTGAGAGAGATAACTGCACCCTGAGAGAGGGAACTGCACCCTGAGAGAGGGAACTGCACCCTGAGAGAGGGAACTGCACCCTGAGAGAGAGAACTGCACCCTGAGAGAGGGAACTGCACCCTGAGAGAGAGAACTGCACCCTGAGAGATGGAACTGCACCATGAGAGAGAGAACTGCACCCTGAGAGAGAGAACTGCACCCTGAGAGAGGGAGAACTGCACCCTGAGAGAGAGAACTGCACCCTGAGAGAGGGAACTGCACCCTGAGAGAGAACACTGCACCCTGAGAGAGAACTGCACCCTGAGAGAGGGAACTGCACCCTGAGAGAGGGAACTGCACCCTGAGAGAGAGAACTGCACCCTGAGAGAGAACTGCACCCTGAGAGAGAACTGCACCCTGAGAGAGGGAACTGCACCCTGAGAGAGAGAACTGCACCCTGAGAGAGAACTGCACCCTGAGAGGGAACTGCACCCTGAGAGAGGGAACTGCACCCTGAGAGAGGGAACTGCACCCTGAGAGAGGGAACTGCACCCTGAGAGAGGGAACTGCACCCTGAGAGAGGGAACTGCACCCTGAGAGAGAGAACTGCACCCTGAGAGAGGGAACTGCACCCTGAGAGAGAGAACTGCACCCTGAGAGAGGGAACTGCACCCTGAGAGAGAACTGCACCCTGAGAGAGAACTGCACCCTGAGAGAGAGAACTGCACCCTGAGAGAGAGAACTGCACCCTGAGAGAGAGAACTGCACCCTGAGAGAGGGAACTGCACCCTGAGAGAGAGAACTGCACCCTGAGAGAGAGAACTGCACCCTGAGAGAGAGAACTGCACCCTGAGAGAGAGAACTGCACCCTGAGAGAGGGAACTGCACCCTGAGAGAGAGAACTGCACCCTGAGAGAGAGAACTGCACCCTGAGAGAGAGAACTGCGCCCTGAGAAAGAGAACTGCGCCCTGAGAGAGAGAACTGCACCCTGAGAGAGAGAACTGCACCCTGAGAGAGAGAACTGCACCATGAGAGAGAGAACTGCACCCTGAGAGAGGGAACTGCACCCTGAGAGAGAGAACTGCACCATGAGAGAGAGAACTGCACCCTGAGAGAGGGAACTGAACCCTGAGAGAGAGAACTGCACCCTGAGAGAGAGAACTGCACCCTGAGAGAGAGAACTGCACCCTGAGAGAGAACTGCACCCTGAGAGAGAGAGAACTGTACCCTGAGAGAGAGAACTGCACCCTGAGAGAGAGAACTGCACCGAGGGAACTGCACCCTGAGAGAGAGAACTGCACCCTGAGAGAGGGAACTGCACCCTGAGAGAGAGAACTGCACCCTGAGAGAGAGAACTGCACCCTGAGAGAGGGAACTGCACCCTGAGAGAGAGAACTGCACCCTGAGAGAGGGAACTGCACCCTGAGAGAGGGACCTGTACCCTGAGAGAGGGAACTGCACCCTGAGAGAGAGAACTGCACCCTGAGAGAGGGAACTGCACCCTGAGAGAGAGAACTGGGCTCTGAGAGAGAGAACTGCACCCTGAGAGAGAGAACTGCACCCTGAGAGAGGGAACTGCACCCTGAGAGAGGGAACTGCACCCTGAGAGAGGGAACTGCACCCTGAGAGAGGGAACTGCACCCTGAGAGAGAGAACTGCACCCTGAGAGAGGGAACTGCACCCTGAGAGAGGGAACTGCACCCTGAGAGAGAGAACTGCACCCTGAGAGAGAACTGCACCCTGAGAGAGGGAGAACTGCACCCTGAGAGAGAGAACTGCACCCTGAGAGAGGGAGAACTGCACCCTGAGAGAGAGAACTGCACCCTGAGAGAGGGAACTGCACCCTGAGAGAGGGAACTGCACCGTGAGAGAGGGAACTGCACCCTGAGAGAGGGAACTGCACCCTGAGAGAGAGAACTGCACCCTGAGAGAGGGAACTGCACCCTGAGAGAGTGAACTGCACCCTGAGAGAGGGAACTGCACCCTGAGAGAGGGAACTGCACCCTGAGAGAGAGAACTGCACCCTGAGAGAGGGAACTGCACCCTGAGAGAGAGAACTGCACCCTGAGAGAGAGAACTGCACCCTGAGAGAGGGAGAACTGCACCCTGAGAGAGAGAACTGCACCCTGAGAGAGGGAACTGCACCCTGAGAGAGGGAACTGCACCCTGAGAGAGGGAACTGCACCCTGAGAGAGAGAACTGCACCCTGAGAGAGGGAACTGCACCCTGAGAGAGAGAACTGCACCCTGAGAGAGAACTGCACCCTGAGAGAGGGAACTGCACCCTGAGAGAGGGAACTGCACCCTGAGAGAGGGAGAACTGCACCCTGAGAGAGAGAACTGCACCCTGAGAGAGAGAACTGCACCCTGAGAGAGGGAACTGCACCCTGAGAGAGAGAACTGCACCCTGAGAGAGGGAACTGCACCCTGAGAGAGAGAACTGCACCCTGAGAGAGGGAACTGCACCCTGAGAGAGAGAACTGCACCCTGAGAGAGGGAACTGCACCCTGAGAGAGAGAACTGCACCCTGAGAGAGAACTGCACCCTGAGAGAGGGAACTGCACCCTGAGAGAGAGAACTGCACCCTGAGAGAGGGAACTGCACCCTGAGAGAGGGAACTGCACCCTGAGAGAGGGAACTGCACCCTGAGAGAGGGAACTGCACCCTGAGAGAGAGAACTGCACCCTGAGAGAGGGAACTGCACCCTGAGAGAGTGAACTGCACCCTGAGAGAGGGAACTGCACCCTGAGAGAGGGAACTGCACCCTGAGAGAGGGAACTGCACCCTGAGAGAGAGAACTGCACCCTGAGAGAGGGAACTGCACCCTGAGAGAGAGAACTGCACCCTGAGAGAGGGAGAACTGCACCCTGAGAGAGAGAACTGCACCCTGAGAGAGGGAGAACTGCACCCTGAGAGAGAGAACTGCACCCTGAGAGAGGGAACTGCACCCTGAGAGAGAACTGCACCCTGAGATAGGGAACTGCACCCTGAGAGAGAGAACTGCACCCTGAGAGAGGCAGAACTGCACCCTGAGAGAGAGAACTGCACCCTGAGAGAGAGAACTGCACCCTGAGAGAGAACTGCACCCTGAGAGAGAGAACTGCACCCTGAGAGAGGGAACTGCACCCTGAGAGAGAGAACTGCACCCTGAGAGAGAACTGCACCCTGAGAGAGGGAACTGCACCCTGAGAGAGGGAACTGCACCCTGAGAGAGAGAACTGCACCCTGAGAGAGAGAACTGCACCCTGAGAGAGGGAACTGCACCCTGAGAGAGAGAACTGCACCCTGAGAGAGAGAACTGTACCCTGAGAGAGGGAACTGCACCCTGAGAGAGAGAACTGCACCCTGAGAGAGGGAACTGCACCCTGAGAGAGAGAACTGCACCCTGAGAGAGAGAACTGCACCCTGAGAGAGGGAACTGCACCCTGAGAGAGAGAACTGCACCCTGAGAGAGGGAACTGCACCCTGAGAGATGGAACTGTACCCTGAGAGAGAGAACTGCACCCTGAGAGAGAGAACTGCACCCTGAGAGAGGACACTGCACCCAGAGAGAGAGAACTGGGCTCTGAGAGAGAGAACTGCACCCTGAGAGAGAGAACTGCACCCTGAGAGAGAGAACTGCACCCTGAGAGAGAACTGCACCCTGAGAGAGGGAACTGCACCCTGAGAGAGAGAACTGCACCCTGAGAGAGGGATCTGCACCCTGAGAGAGGGAACTGCACCCTGAGAGAGAGAACGGCACCCTGAGAGAGGGAACTGCACCCTGAGAGAGAGAACTGCACCCTGAGAGAGGGAACTGCACCCTAAGAGAGAGAACTGCACCCTGAGAGAGAGAACTGCACCCTGAGAGAGAGAACTGCACCCTGAGAGAGGGAACTGCACCCTGAGAGAGAGAACTGCACCCTGAGAGAGAGAACTGCACCCTGAGAGAGGGAACTGCACCCTGAGAGAGAGAACTGCACCCTGAGAGAGGGAACTGCACCCTGAGAGAGTGAACTGCACCCTGAGAGAGGGAACTGCACCCTGAGAGAGGGAACTGCACCCTGAGAGAGGGAACTGCACCCTGAGAGAGAGAACTGCACCCTGAGAGAGGGAACTGCACCCTGAGAGAGGGAACTGCACCCTGAGAGAGGGAACTGCACCCTGAGAGAGAGAACTGCACCCTGAGAGAGGGAACTGCACCCTGAGACAGTGAACTGCACCCTGAGAGAGGGAACTGCACCCTGAGAGAGGGAACTGCACCCTGAGAGAGAGAACTGCACCCTGAGAGAGGGAACTGCACCCTGAGAGAGAGAACTGCACCCTGAGAGAGGGAACTGCACCCTGAGAGAGAGAACTGCACCCTGAGAGAGGGAGAACTGCACCCTGAGAGAGAGAACTGCACCCTGAGAGAGGGAGAACTGCACCCTGAGAGAGAGAACTGCACCCTGAGAGAGGGAACTGCACCCTGAGAGAGAACTGCACCCTGAGATAGGGAACTGCACCCTGAGAGAGAGAACTGCACCCTGAGAGAGGCAGAACTGCACCCTGAGAGAGAGAACTGCACCCTGAGAGAGAGAACTGCACCCTGAGAGAGAACTGCACCCTGAGAGAGAGAACTGCACCCTGAGAGAGGGAACTGCACCCTGAGAGAGAGAACTGCACCCTGAGAGAGGGAACTGCACCCTGAGAGAGGGAACTGCACCCTGAGAGAGGGAACTGCACCCTGAGAGAGAGAACTGCACCCTGAGAGAGGGAACTGCACCCTGAGAGAGAACTGCACCCTGAGAGAGGGAACTGCACCCTGAGAGAGGGAACTGCACCCTGATAGAGAACTGCACCCTGAGAGAGGGAACTGCACCCTGAGAGAGAGAACTGCACCCTGAGAGAGGCAGAACTGCACCCTGAGAGAGAGAACTGCACCCTGAGAGAGAGAACTGCACCCTGAGAGAGGGAACTGCACCCTGAGAGAGAGAACTGCACCCTGAGAGAGAACTGCACCCTGAGAGAGAGAGAACTGTACCCTGAGAGAGAGAACTGCACCCTGAGAGAGAGAACTGCACCCTGAGAGAGGGAACTGCACCCTGAGAGAGAGAACTGCACCCTGAGAGAGAACTGCACCCTGAGAGAGAGAGAACTGTACCCTGAGAGAGAGAACTGCACCCTGAGAGAGAACTGCACCCTGAGAGAGAGAACTGCACCCTGAGAGAGGGAACTG
>NW_028169362.1:20000-25000 GCF_963971535.1 Notolepis coatsorum | reverse complement strand
ATAATTAAATCAAAGGAAATGCGTTTGGGTCTGAGAGTGTGGCTGGTCTGCCGTTTGGCTTTCCACCCGTGATCTCCCTCTCCGGGTGGAATCCAGGAAGCTGGCTCCTCGCTTCATAGGCCCCTTTAAAGTGGTTCGTCGGGTGAACCCTGTGGCTTACAGGTTGCTGCTTCCAGCTTCCATGCGGGTTCATCCGACGTTTCACGTGTCCCTGTTGAAGCCATTCCTATCATCGCCCTTGTCCCCGCCACTTCCCGCGGTTCCTCCGCCCCGCATCATTGACGGTCAAACTGTCTACACGGTGCGAAGGATCCTGGGTTGTAGGCGGAGGGGTAGAGGGTTTCAGTTCTTGGTGGATTGGGAGGGGTACGGGGTAGAAGAGCGTTCCTGGGTGCCTCAAAGGGATATCTTAGATCACAGCCTTATTGACGTCGGCTGCATCCTGAGGCCCCTAGGTGAACGTCAACTGCCGTTCTTCGGGGGGAAGTACTGTAACGTTCTGGGTTTCTGTCCTCTCCTAGGAGTAGAAACCCTACTGCCATTCTGGAGTATTTCACCCTGTTCTCTGTAATTAGTGCTGATTGACTGTCACCTGTGGTTTGTTGTCACTAATTACTGCGTGTGGTTTGCTGCGAGTTTTGCCTTTATAGTAATCCCTTCTTTCTCTGTCTGTTGTCGGATCTTCAACAGAACTACTGCGAGCAGTCGGCCACGGACAAGAAATGGAACCTCTTGTCTTTGCTGTTATTATTTAATTCTCTTTTCCTTATATACCCTCAGTTGAAGCCTGGCTTCTTATTCGTTATTGTTACAGTTTCTTGCTCTAGTGATTCTGATAATAAAATAACACGTTTTCTTGAGAAGAGCAACCACATCTCCGTCTCCTTATTACCTTCTACTATTGGAACTCAACTCCTACCTTGACTCGTAAACACTATAATACTATACTACCACTATACTATAATATTATACTACCACTATACAATACTACTATACTACCACTATAATATAATACTATACTACCACTCCTATACTACTTGCGCTGCGTCCGTCCAGTGCAGACCAGTGAGCTTGTGGAAGCACATTGGGAAAAGGGAGGAGGTCATTGGCGTGGCGGGACATCTCTGTGTGGCTCACCTTGTCCAGTCTGATATATAGAGCCAATAACCTTAGTCCCCCCCCCACCCCCCCATGTAATGAGCAGTGGTGTGGTGGTCTCTGTGCAGGGCCTGTGTGTGTGTGTGTGTGTGTGTGTGTGTGTGTGTGTGTGTGTGTGTGTGTGTGTGTGTGTGTGTGTGTGTGTGTGTGTGTGTGTGTGTGTGTGTGTGTGTGTGTGTGTGTGTGTGTGTGTGTGTGTGTGTGTGTGTGTGTGTGTGTGTGTGTGTGTGTGTGTGTGTGTGTGTGTGTGTGTGTGTGTGTGTGTGTGTGTGTGTGTGTGTGTGTGTGTGTGTACTGGGCGTTTGGCCCCAATAAACACAGGGTTTTATTGGACATCTCTACAAAACCCTCTCATCTGTCATCATACCCTTCTCTGTGACACAAAGACTCATGAAGGGGGCCAGGTGGGCCGTGTGTGTGTGTGTGTGTGTGTGTGTGTGTGTGTGTGTGTGTGTGTGTGTGTGTGTGTGTGTGTGTGTGTGTGTGTGTGTGTGTGTGTGTGTGTGTGTGTGTGTGTGTGTGTGTGTGTGTGTGTGTGTGTGTGTGTGTGTGTGTGTGTGTGTGTGTGTGTGTGTGTGTGCGCGTGTGCGTGTGTGTGTGTGTGTGTGTGTGTGTGTGTGTGTGTGTGTGTGAGCAGGGAAATGTTACTTGTATTATTAATGACTGCATGCCTGCTCTTCCTGCTGTCCAAAGGAGAGAAAGAGGGAGAGAGAGCGGAAGAGAGGGACAGCGAAAGAGGGAGAAGGAAGGAGGGAGTGGGAGGGGAGACAAGTGAAGGACAGAAAGAGAAATGGGGGAGAGGAGGAGAGAAAGACAATGAGAGCAGCATATGTTAAAAGGGCTGTGAGGTTGATTAATAATTGCTAGTATTCCCAGTGACTGTCTACTGGAGGGGCAATTATAGGATTTACCCCCCAACCTGCTCCCCCTTCCTCCACCTCCTCTTTCTCCTCCTCCTCCTCCTCATCATCATCATCCCCCTCTCATGCACCCCTCTCTTCCCCATATTCGTTCCTCTCGCCTCCAGATCTCACCCTTCCTCTCTCTATCTCTATTCCCCGCCTCCACACCATCAACAACACACACACACACACACACACACACGCACACACCCACACACACACACACACACTTCTACCCCAACAACACAACACACACACACACCTCTAGCCCACCATCAACAACACCACACACACACACACACACACACACACACACACACACACACACACACACACACACACACACACACACACACACACACCTCCACTCAATCCCCCTCCCCAGGCTCTTCTGTTCCCATGGCGATAGACCGGGCTGAATCTAAACTGGTAAATATGGAGGGGAGGGGGACCTAGGTCTGATCAAACCCTGCCTGTCACATCTCTCTGTGCAGCTGCCTGCTGAGGTGAGACAGGGACAAAGGCAGGACTGCAGAGGGGGGGGGGGGGGTGACAGGTCTGTCTGGCAGGGGACCCTGGGAGAGGCTCTGGCCCCAGGGGGTCAGTCTGCTGGTCTTCCTCCCTCCCTCCTTTCTCTGTCTCTCTTGCTCCCATCTTGTTGTCTCCCTCCTCCTACCCTTTCTCCTCCTCCTCCTCCTCCTCCTCCTCCTCCTCCTCCTCCTCCTCCTCCTCCTCCTCCTCCTCCTCCTCCTCCTCCTCCTCCTCCTCCTCCTCCTCCTCCTCCTCCTCCTCCTCCTCCTCCTCCTACCCTTTCAGCGGCACGGTGGTGTAGTGGTTAACACTGTCGCCTCACAGCAAGAAGGTCCATGGTTCGATTCCCGCTTGGGGACCAGGTTTCCATGATGCCAGGTACCCAGGTGGGGTATCTCCCGCGCCTTTCTGTGTGGAGTTTGCATGTTCTCCCCGTGCTCGCAAGGGTTTCCCCCCCGATAAGATAAACCCAATGGAAAAACATGCACAACAACAGATCGCTAACGCTGTGGCGTCCTTGACGAAGACGGACAGGAGCACTTGGATTGGTCCCCTGGCGCGGCTCACGTTGACGCCTGTCTGCTCCCGGCTGCCCTTAGGGGGGAAGGACGACGGGATGGGTTAATCGCAGAAACGAATCGCATCGGCGATCCTACAGAGACAATGTGTGTGTTCCGGTGTGTGTGTGTGTTGAGGATAATTGCATGCCAATTAAAGACCTCTGAGCAGGTCCTGCATTATATTATTATTATTCTACTCCTCCTCCTCCTCCTCCCCTTTCTCCTCCTCCTCCTCCTCCTCCTACCCTTTCTCCTCCTCCTCCTCCTCCTCCTCCTCCTCCTCCTCCTCCTCCTCCTACCCTTCCTCCTCCTCCTCCTCCTCCCTGGTGCCCAAGACATAGAGGGACTCCACATGTCTCATTGCTGTGCCACATCAAAGTGGACCTATCAATAACTATTGGCAGACTGACAGACAGATACAGACACACAAACACACACGCACGCACACACACACACAGACACACACACACACACACGCACACACACACTGGACCGCTGTGATTCCCTATTTAACATTGACAGGGGACAAGGGGGGAGCAGGGCCGGCTGAGGTCAGGTCGTAAGGAAGATCTCCTCACATTACACCCACACCACTGCACCCAGGCCCCACCCAGCTCCTGGGGGGCCTCTCCTCCTGCCCTGGGAGGTGTCGTCAGGCCAGTGTTGGGGCTTTGATTTGCATGGGAACAAACCAGGGAGGTGGTGCCTGTCAGAGGTGTGTGTGTCTGTGGGGAGGGAGGGGGGGGGGGGTCCCATCTGGTACAGTTACAGCCTGCCCGTAGACCCAGGTCTGGCTCAGGTTACTGCACTCCTGGGAGTAAGTGAGAGAGAAAGAGAGAGAGAGAGTGTGTGAGAGAGAGAGAGTGAGTGAGTGAGTGTGATTAGGGCTACAGAAGTGTTAGGTCATAATGATTCATAGGGGGAGGGGATGATGAAAGGGGGGGGGGGGGGGGCACAGGTGTGTCCTCTCCTTGTAGCTGTTCGGTCATGTGTTTGTTTGCGGTTCGTGTGCCAGAATCCCTTGTGATTCATTGTCCATAAAACAGGAGAGTGGTTTTGTTATGAGGAGGGGGGAGGGGTTCACGAGATCTATAAGCGCAGGTGCATCCTGGATGTAGATACTCATCAGGGGCTCCCGTTAACAGGAGCAGTACAGCTGTTCTGCCTGCGGAGGGAGCAGTGGAGGAGAATACCTAGAGAAGGTTTAATGGTGGAGTCCATGCATGCATAATCCCAACTCATAATCATAATCCCAAACATAATCCCACCCAATTTCACATGCAATCAACAGTCATGTCTCACCTCGACTATTGCAATGCACTGCTAGCCGGTTTACAAAAGCACCCCCCCCCCCCTGATCTCCAACCTACCAAAGTCAACCCACTTCTTAGAGAGCTGCACTATAGGCTTCCCCTTTTTTACTTTGGAAAAGCTTGGTCTTTAATTACACACCCTAAAGATCCCTGCACTCTGCATCTTCTGGCCGCTTGAGAACGACCGCTATTCGGGCTCCTAGGCGGGGTCTCTGAACCGTAGCCGGCTACTCTCTGTCCTCGCTCCACAGTGATGGAACGAACTTTCCACCACCACAGTCAAGACAGCTGAAACCCGCCCAATCTTCCACCTTCAATTAAAAACACGCTTTTTCAATCAATATCTGAATTAAATGAATCAAATAAATAACTAAAATAACCTTCTTATTGTTTTTTACTATTATGAACTATGCTAATTATGTCTATAGGCCTACTACTATGCACTCAGAGTGAAGCACTCAGAACTGCTAGATTAACAATACCATGTACATGTCAAAATACTTCCCAAAGGTCAGTGAATACCACGACCACAACAC